>NW_028301564.1:10717500-10770000 GCF_042242905.1 Orbicella faveolata
TTCATCATCATCATCATCCTGATGAAGACCTGGTGTCGAAAACGTTCAGTGTTTTTTACTTTTTAACCTTTTTTAGCCTTGTAAAATAGAAATTATTTTTAAAATCAAAGCGAATATTATGGACAATTCAAATAATCGCGAATAAAAATGAAGCAATGAGAAGCTAATAATCACTATGGTGCTGATGGGCCACCATAGATATCTTTTAAAAAAAATCCTTCTTCAAATCTGCACTCACTCAATCAATCATGTGACTACTATAGTTCTACGTTGCTTCAAACGCGGAATTTGCCGGCATACATAATATTTGAGCCATTTTACCTTCGGAAGGGATAAAAAGCATACTGTGGTAACAAACATGACAAAACGACGCATGCCGACGTTTCATACGGTTCTCCTTAATTCTTCATAAGTGACTGTAAACTGATTTGTTGATATAGGCTAAGCATATGAAACGTAAAGTTAAAAATCATAGTTTCAAGACATGTGTTGTTTTGTCATGTCTATCACCGCGGAGTGATAATATGGTTTTAATTTCCCTGGCGTTCTAAATTTTCCGTCTCTTAAGTGGATTATGAGTTTTTCAGTAGTGACCTAAGACGGGTATCTGTTTTCTCGTCCTACCTTGACATCCCTAACTATAACTGTATTACATTTGTTGGAACAGTTTTTAAATGAGCGTCGTAAGACTAAAACCAAGCCAATTACTCACCAATTAGATTACTCGGTCGATACTCGGCCAGCCTCAAACCGTAGTTAAACCAAAACCAAAACCAAAACCAAAGTAATTGCCGGAATACTTTCGACACTCAATTGAAAACAGCTCTAATACCATAGTTTGAAACATGTATAATTTTCAATGGGGATAACAGAAGTGGAAGCGTATTTTAAACGTGTGTAAAACTATGGCTTCTAGTTTTCTGGCACTGATTTTTAATCTGTGAGACTCCTTTTAAATCAAATTTAGTTTACATGGACAGAGAAAAAATAGTATAGGTTAGGATTCTCTCATTTAGTCTCCTGTCATCTACTTGAAGGAGATATGGATACATTAATCGAGACGCAGCTTCAAGTTTCGAGCTAGTTGTCCAAAGCCTTTATCACTTACATCCCAAAATGACACGCTTACGCATCGCTAAATCAGTGCTCCAGGAATGATGTCTGTTTGCTTTCATCGCTCGTGATTTTAACATGGAATTCCTTCATACAGTTTTCCAAAGCGTTTTTGTTACCGCGAAGTAAGCGGTAATTGCATTTTGGAAGAGTGACAGCTGCTTATGCATCACTTTCACCTGTTCAAGAATAGCAAGAGAACGGTTAAAACAACATATGTATTATTAGATCCTCTTATCACTTTCTTTATTTGAGAGGATCGTATTGCTCATATGAGTATCTTCGACAGCATACTTCCAAGACATTACACACAATCCATTCCTTTGCATCTGAAGACGTAAACGCAATTTCTGTAACCATCTTAAACTTTTGGCTAAGAATTTTTTAAACTGTTAAAAAATACACGACGTTTCGACGTTTTCGGACGTCATCATCAAGTAAAAAAACCAGTACGAATATTCTTAAAATACAAGCAAAACAATAGTTCATTAAAAAGAAAGGTAACATAAAAAATATGCTACAGGCTAAACAAAGAGTAGGCACTGATGGAGTCACTCTGAGTGTTAAGGCTAGGCCTTAGTTCTTTGATGAGTAGCATTTTGAAAATTTCGTAAATGCTTAAGAAAAGTTTTTTTGCAATTTTTTATAGCTAAATGTTTTTAAAAGTCGCTTCTTTTTAACATCTTAAACTTCAAAGTAATAGTTGCCACTGGTAGCGAGCCTGGACAGTTTGCTCTGTCGAAGGGGTAACGTTTGAGATATCTACTTCACAAACTAGTATTTATCTTTATCAATTTAAATTCGGTAAATAGCTGAGGAATATAATAATGAATATGATAATGATAATGATAATGATAATGATAATAATAATAATAAGTATTTTATTTACACTGCAAAAAATAGTTCAACTGCATTTAAATATATAGACAACTGGTATAAACCTATGTGCAGTTGATAAAATATTTCAAATTAGTGTTAGCAATAAAAAATATTTAAAACTAAAAGGGAAGATTCGGTTACAACAATAACAACTATATACTAAATGCAACATTTATGCTGGAATGTTTTTTGACTTCAAAGTTCTTAAATTTAAGTCTTTAGTAAGAAAATAAGCGAGTGTTTTTGTTAACCAATAAATCTTATGCACTGTTCAGTTCTCAGTTGTCATTTGCTAATTGTAATAGCAACCGGGTTGATCAAACAGAACCGACGGCATAACAAAGAACAGAAAAAAAAAAAAAAGAATCGACAGCTCTGGACAACAGCTGAAATGGAGAGACAGGATCTCTGCAAAAACCACGAAGAAGGCTTGTTTTGGTCAGTAGCTCTATTCTGGTTGTAGCAGGAAATGTAAAATCCCAATGCACGACATTGGCAAAGCGCTACTTTGACTCGAAGTTTTTGAGTGAGTTATTATCCAAATTATGCACGTTCAAGCATCTGAATAACAACTAAATTGTTGTTGCGTTCTCTACTAACTAAACTAACGTTCACAAAGGGAAAGAGACAGAACCTACACGAACGAAAATCGCTAACCATCGATGATTTCTGCAAAACCAATACCTAAAAACTGAAGGAAAATATTTCCTTAGCACTTTTATTTTGTTTCCAGGATTCAAGGTCAATGCTTCTCCTGATGAAAAATGTTACCTATTTCATATTTGTTTTTAAAAGATATGATATAAGTTTATGGTACTTTGTCTAATTTATTGAAAACGCGTGACTAATAAGACAGGTTATTTATCCAAGATGTGGCAGATGGAAGCTCTTGATGTATGCCAACATTTCTCTGATAAATCTACTTCCCTTTAAATGAAGAATGGTCAGACAGTTTCCTTAAGAGCTGCATGCCTTAAATTATCGTAAAAAACCATATACCTTTAAAAATACTGTAGTTGTAGTCAGGCATAGTAATAAAATCTTAAAAGTTGTTGTCACTGACTTAAAAATCTTAAAATAGATGTTTCGGCTAAAATACTATAACCTTCTTCAGTGATGAAATGAATGTTAACGGCGTCTAAATGTAAATGAGATGTTTATAAGAATGTGAGGAACTCGCTAGGGATTAATTTAGCATTTTGTAAATGTCTGGAATATGCGCGTGGTCATTAATTGAGTTCGGTTCGCGAATGGAATGCCACGCTTCCAAGAACAATCTACGCGACCACAAGGGACAGCGGTCTATGACCTTGACATTATTAAAATCAAATTCGTGGTTGTTTTTCATACAGTGTTGCGCCAAAAGAGAGTTCTTGTCACATGTGAGGACGGCTCTATTATGTTCTTTTGTTCTGGATCTCAGTGTTCTGGATGTTTGACCGATGTAAAGTTTTTCACAGTTTTTACAATTGATTTTATACACGACACCAGTTGACAGGTCTTGATCGAATTTGTCCTTCGGTTTCTTCAGGATCGAACCAACCGTCTTGACGGGTTTATGAGTAACATTTACGTCGAATTGTCCCAAAGTTCTTGCAATTTTTTCAGAGATTCCTTGAAAATATGGCAAAGTAACAAAGCCTCTGTGGCTTTGTGGCTGATTATTTTGGGGCTGATTTAATGCTTTAGGTGGTTTGGTTCTTTGGCAGCTTTTTAAGAATTGGTCCGTGTAACCATTGGTTTTGAGTGCGTCCACCACGTGTTGTACTTCGGACTTTTTGTCTTCGTCAGTCGACGGAATATTCTTTGCTCTGTCAAGGAGGGTTCTGGCCACCGAGCGTTTGTGTTGCAAAGGGTGGTGAGAGTTGAAATGGAGATACTTGTCGGTATGGGTTGCTTTTCTGTAAACACTGGTTTTAATTGATCCATCAGTATTTCTAGTTGTCTTCGTGTCGAGGAATGCGATGGATCTATCACTCTCTTGTTCGACTGTGAATTTGATGTGCTGGTTGATCGAGTTGAGATGGGAGTGAAATTCAGTGAGATGCTCACGGGCGAGGCAAACATGGCTATCGTCGACATATCTGTACCACCACTTAGGGGGATGTGGTGCAGTACTTAACGCTCTCTCTTCGACGTGTTCCATCACCAAATCTGCCAAGATGGCGCTTACAGGTGAACCCATGGGACAGCCGAATATTTGTTTGTAGAAAACGCCACCGAAGACAAAGTAGTTGTTGTCAAGCACGAATTCGAGCAACTTCATGATGTTGTCCATGGACATATTGGTTCTTTCGGGGATGGTCGAATCGGACTCAAGTCTGGCCTTAGTCACCTCGAGTGCCAGTGCCGTGGGGATAGATGTGAAAAGCGATACAACATCAAAAGACACCATGATCTCATGCGGTTCGATTGTGCAATTAGAGATTTTTCTCACGAAGTCGTTGCTGTTGGTAACAGTGAATTGGTTGCGTTGTAACGGAGACAAAATAGAAGCTAGCTATATGGAAGCCTGATAGGTGGGGCAGTTGATGGAACTGGTGATGGGTCTCAGTGGGACCTCGGGTTTATGTATCTTTGGTAATCCATAGAAAGCAGCTGGTGTGGCATCAGTGCTTCGGAGTTTGCAGTACAATTTGTTGTCATTCCCACGGTTAACCGAGCGGTTATCTGAGCGGTTATCGGGGAGGTTGTAGAGAAGTATCTGAAGTTTGTCTTGATGGATCGAAACCGTGTGTTCGGATTCAACGGTTGCTTTTTGTTCGACGGTACTTGTCAGTGTGGCCATGCTCATCAATAATTGCCACATCCAAATCCGCAAACGTTGCCGTAAAGTAGAGAGACTTCGCTCTGATCTCAAGCAATCCCTGGATGAACACAGCATGGCCACATTGACAAGTGGCAATGACCCAACAGAGAGATGGGTGGCGAATATATCTGACAAGCCCCTAAGCGATTTAGACAAAACAGCACTGAGCTATGGTTTCAACTTCGCGATTACACCAACGAAGTTGCCCATCGCAGAGATCCTATCATCTGTTGAATCTGGGATAAAACATCTACCACCTGCATCAGCTAATCTTATCCGCGCAAAGACAGTTTCAATCTTAAAGGGAAGTAAACCTTCACGTCAATCTAACATAAAGAAAGACCAGCTTGAAACATTGAAAGCATTATCGAAAGATCCATCAGTCACCATCCTTCCCGCAGATAAAGGCCGCGCAGTAGTGGTGATGGATAGCAGCGACTATCAACAAAAGATATATGGCCTGCTACAAGATGAAAACACTTACACAAAGATTTCAGACCAGCGCAAAAATCCCACGTCGAGCACAGAAAAATCTCTGAACGCTCTGCTCAAACAAATCAAAGATCAAAAATCAATCCACGATCCCGGTGCGCAACAACTCGACGACAAATTGTACTACAAACTCCGAAGCACTGATGCCACACCAGCTGCTTTCTATGGATTACCAAAGATACATAAACCCGAGGTCCCACTGAGACCCATCACCAGTTCCATCAACTGCCCCACCTATCAGGCTTCCATATAGCTAGCTTCTATTTTGTCTCCGTTACAACGCAACCAATTCACTGTTACCAACAGCAACGACTTCGTGAGAAAAATCTCTAATTGCACAATCGAACCGCATGAGATCATGGTGTCTTTTGATGTTGTATCGCTTTTCACATTTATCCCCACGGCACTGGCACTCGAGGTGACTAAGGCCAGACTTGAGTCCGATTCGACCATCCCCGAAAGAACCAATATGTCCATGGACAACATCATGAAGTTGCTCGAATTCGTGCTTGACAACAACTACTTTGTCTTCGGTGGCGTTTTCTACAAACAAATATTCGGCTGTCCCATGGGTTCACCTGTAAGCGCCATCTTGGCAGATTTGGTGATGGAACACGTCGAAGAGAGAGCGTTAAGTACTGCACCACATCCCCCTAAGTGGTGGTACAGATATGTCGACGATAGCCATGTTTGCCTCGCCCGTGAGCATCTCACTGAATTTCACTCCCATCTCAACTCGATCAACCAGCACATCAAATTCACAGTCGAACAAGAGAGTGATAGATCCATCGCATTCCTCGACACGAAGACAACTAGAAATACTGATGGATCAATTAAAACCAGTGTTTACAGAAAAGCAACCCATACCGACAAGTATCTCCATTTCAACTCTCACCACCCTTTGCAACACAAACGCTCGGTGGCCAGAACCCTCCTTGACAGAGCAAAGAATATTCCGTCGACTGACGAAGACAAAAAGTCCGAAGTACAACACGTGGTGGACGCACTCAAAACCAATGGTTACACGGACCAATTCTTAAAAAGCTGCCAAAGAACCAAACCACCTAAAGCATTAAATCAGCCCCAAAATAATCAGCCACAAAGCCACAGAGGCTTTGTTACTTTGCCATATTTTCAAGGAATCTCTGAAAAAATTGCAAGAACTTTGGGACAATTCGACGTAAATGTTACTCATAAACCCGTCAAGACGGTTGGTTCGATCCTGAAGAAACCGAAGGACAAATTCGATCAAGACCTGTCAACTGGTGTCGTGTATAAAATCAATTGTAAAAACTGTGAAAAACTTTACATCGGTCAAACATCCAGAACACTGAGATCCAGAACAAAAGAACATAATAGAGCCGTCCTCACATGTGACAAGAACTCTCTTTTGGCGCAACACTGTATGAAAAACAACCACGAATTTGATTTTAATAATGTCAAGGTCATAGACCGCTGTCCCTTGTGGTCGCGTAGATTGTTCTTGGAAGCGTGGCATTCCATTCGCGAACCGAACTCAATTAATGACCACGCGCATATTCCAGACATTTACAAAATGCTAAATTAATCCCTAGCGAGTTCCTCACATTCTTATAAACATCTCATTTACATTTAGACGCCGTTAACATTCATTTCATCACTGAAGAAGGTTATAGTATTTTAGCCGAAACATCTATTTTAAGATTTTTAAGTCAGTGACAACAACTTTTAAGATTTTAAAACTATATACCTTGTTTTCCTCCAAAAATCTGAGTTTGATTGCCAAGTCATTACAAAGCCGGTCAAATTTCTCTTTTTGGACATCAAACTGTTGTTTAGCCTTTTCAGCTTTAATAGCCGAAGCTGAGGTTCTTGGTCCAGTTTGGGTAGACTCTAGGTCTGTTCTGTAGGCACCATACTCTATTCTGGCAGATTCATATGCTTTTACTGTCACAATAGAATCTTCCATAGTCTTGTGCACCAAGGTGGTCAGATTGGATGTAAAAAAATTAAGTGCCTCAAGAAGAGCTTCCCCATTATGTACCAGCGATCTTTGAGACTCAGCGTTTTGGTTGAACTCATTTTGTAGCTCTGGGGATTTCATCCCTAAATGTGTGAACGCCTCAGCAAGAGCTCTTTGACTTTGAACCATACCATGAAAATTATGTATCATCTGCTTTGCAAGCTTTAGAACATTCGTATACTTTACTTGGGCTTCCTTTAGCAAAATAATTTGTCCTTCAAGTTCAGTATCCACAGTCCTTGTACCTTTACCAAACCTTTCAGAAAGGTATTGTCTAGTATACTTGTACGTGGAAATACTCCCTTTCTTTAAGTGTTCCATTTTCTGAGCTGTTCCTGGTCGAACAATGGCTTGAGAAGTGGAGTGACCATTTTGGTATGTCCCTTGTGGTGACTGCCATGACACTGATGACGACGAAGCTCCTGTCAAGATTCGGTGAACAATAAGCTATATTTTTAACACCTTGCGAAATATTCCGGCACTGAGTAGTTATCTTCCTCCGCTGATTTTATGTCTGACAAATGTTGTTGGCTTCGTCAACATCATCAGACGGGAGCTCAGGATCACTACACGATAAAAACGCTTTTGTTGACCCCGATTAAGCGGACGCTAATTATGGTCCCGAAATTAGCGTCCTACGTTTACTGTTATAACGAGCCCCTTTCTATCGCTAAAAAACCTCTATTAAGAGGGCATCAGACTGAATTGACAATGCAAATTTTATTTCGAATTTAAGGGTGAAATAAAAAGTGATAAGTCCGTAGAGCGGAAAGGACAAATTACAAATAGCATTAAAGCGAGCTTAGCTATAGATCTCGACTACCTCTCTGTTATTTGCTTGAAATGATCATGACGAATTTCAGTTTTACTCCCGATAAATGGAGCTCCGTTTCCTCAGACTCATTTTCGTTTCGCTTGGAGTCCTTGGAGGTTCGCGAAATCGGGATTCCAGTGTGCATTAGACAATTATTCCACGAGGAAGCGTTGGATATGAGATGAGAGATAGTCATCTCAAAACGCTTTGTTGGCTATAATCACCTCAAGTCAAACCCAACAAGCGCGAGTGAAATAATTTCTTTTTATGAAAAACGCCCCAAAATAAAGACCACTAAAATAAAAGTAAAAACGCCCCAGAAAAGTAGCTTTACGCTTACCATATTAGTATACCATGGTATAATTGCTTCATTAAAACCTGGATCATTGGTTAATGCAATTGAAGAGTTTTCATTGGCTTAGCCATCATTATATATGAGCCATTATACTATGCCCTACAAATATTGTAAACGCACTGTGTTTTTTTTTTGTGCGTTTTTGTATTTATTTTATTTGCGTTTTACATATTTTTGGGGCGTTTTCAATAAAACAATTATTCCATTCACGCTTGTTGGATATGACTATGTGAGATGTTTATAGGCAACAAGGCGGACACGCATCGCCGAGTTGGCTATCTACCACCTTATATCTGTAAACACGTTGCATTGCTGGCGTGAGAGCAATATGAGATTCAGCTTAGGATAGTCCGTTTCAGTGAACCGGTTTACGTTCCTTTTTAATCAAACAACTCAGAAAATTCTAACTTCGAATCGATGCCCGGAGGCTGTGTGAAACAAGAAGATCTTTAAGATCTTACAACCGCGCTTTTAAAATTTACTGTTTTGGTAGCATGAGTGACCCGAAGAAAAAAAAAACGAAAAAAAAAAAAACCCATCGGTTTTTGAACCTATTTCCAGCAAATTTGGCATACCGGAAGCTGAGAAAATTACTCTATTTCCGGCCATCATTTTTCAGCTCTTTTCGTCATATCCCCCCCTCGGGAGGGTTTTGTAAAGTTAGCGAATTAGCATGCAAGCCACCGTAATGGTGATTGCTGTCGGCGAAATGTTTGTTTGCTAAAAAATTGCGGCCAAATCTTTCGGAGATGTAGTCAGGACATTTGTAAGGATACAGAAAGTAATTTGGGACCAGTTGCTGGCTTGTAAGGCTGAAATTATCCAGAAGTAAGGTTTTTTTTTAACTTGAACGTAACGAAGGCCACGCGGTGAATAAATTATCGGCTCTTCTCACTGTCTCGTTCTGTTTTTTGTTTCGTTCTCTTTTGGAGCCCGCCGAGGTCATTTTTTCGTCTAAATAAGCTGAGAAAAGTTCGAAAAAGATGTTCCTCTTTAATTTTCAGCTCTCAGGCAATAATCCTGGTTTTTTTTGACCGAAACGTAGGTTCATGTTATGTGGTATTTCGGTGGCTATGGGCGATCGTCGCTTCCTTTGTTGACTCAAGCAATGAAGCGAGGTTACAAAAAAAATCTAATAATATTTAGTTCTGGTTTCGTTCGATTTCGTTGAAATTTTAATATGATGAAGCTGGATTGTTAAGGAATAGATTTTATGAGGTAGCTATTAACGCTAAAGTGATATATCGCTTCGAAGTCAGGGTTTTGAAGAGATTTTTTTGCAAAGCGTGAGTTCGGCGTGACTTTGTAATCTGAGATTTTTGTTGACCCTGAAGAACAAGGTTTGGCGAATAAACATTACAGATTGCGTAATTCAAAGTTGGCCGAGCCGAGGTCTGCGTCTGGTCTCCGACAAAAAAAATAATAAACCACGGGTAGAACATGAACCGCGCTCGGCCCATGGCCGCGCGGTTAAAAAAACTGATAAGTATTTCCCAGTTTATGACCTTTCAATACTCGTAAACAACTTTTAAATTCTTTCATGTACTCAAATCTTGAAAGCAGAATTCCCGAAACGAACTTAGGGGCTTGACTGTAAAATGAAGTTACGACAGTGTGTTACAAAGTCGAGGATAACCCACCAACCAATAGCCCTGTCTAAACACTATTAGTTTCCATCTAAAAGTGGTTTCTTCCCGGGGAAGGGGGCTCCCTCAGGTTGACCGTTCACCACGTTCTGGTTTTCGATTGGCTCATGTCAGTTTAACTTGTTGTAAACAGGCCGGGTTGTTCGGAAGCCGGTTAACACTAACCCAGCATTTAACGGTTGACCGCAGTATAAATTTTTCTTGTAAACAAATGTTTTTCACTGTTTTTGTTTTGTGTATTTTGGGAACATTCAAACTCAAAACAGAAGGCCAAACCATATAGAGAAAACCTCACCACAAAGTTACAAACTCAATTCAAAATTCTCGCTTATCCTGGCTTAGCTTAATCGGGCTTTGAACAACCCGCCCCAGGAGCTCCGCTTTTAGGCTTGGTTAAATCTATATGTTACTACAGAGCTACTATTATGTTAGTACTTTCTTTGTGTTTCATATCATTTGTTAAGACTATTTTTTTTTTGCCGAGCAATTCAATTAAAAAAGCCCACAAAGAAAGCGTTATGAAAGAAACTACAAAAAAAAAAAAAAAGAGTAGGGTTGGTTATTGAAATCTGACAACGCGTACGCCATGGTGCTTCAAACCTCGGCTAAACAAAAATTCAAGGCAGAACGGCTTAAAACTTGCACGCTAATCAAAAGTTCACATTGATTAAGGGTTATCGCTAACTTGCAAAGTCACAGCTCGATTGCCATCATCGCAAAACGTTAAAAGAATAATTAAGAACCAAATATCTTGGTATACCCGAGACAGAATGGCGCCATGGAGCGCGCAATGGCTCTCTTGCTCTGTCGCACGTATTTTGTCGTCAAAACATTCCTCGACACGGGTCACTGGAACTCGACAAAGCTAAAGCAGTGTTTTATTACGAAAACAGATCAATGACATAAACAGATGAGCAATGACAATTCTCAAGTGTAGCACTGCCTAGCTGTGTACTATTAAACGATGGCCTTTTTGAATTTTCTACCATATTTTTCGATCGATATTACAGCAAATTTGCTTGCGCGTGTAAATGATAATATTGCTTTGAATCGTATCCTAACCACAAGTTATTTTGGCTACGCGATTTCCGATTATACTCGGACAAAAATGGACTCGACTCAAATAGCTCGATAAAGGATATTGGCTCTGTAGGTCAGCGTTTCACGTGCGCATATAAAACAGGTGTTGGTAAATAGAGTATTGAGCAAGCCGAGGTCTTTTCGAGATTTCTCTCGGTCAAAATAATAATGCGATCTTTGGCACAAAGGATTAAAGCAGTGTTAAGCAGAGCTTAAGCAGACTCGTCTAGCAAGTTCTAGCAAGCTCGATCGATTGGAATGGCTAAATGGCCACCAATTTTAGCACGTACTATCTGTTGTCAAAAGTCGTCGTTAAAGAAACGAACTTCTCATTTGTATTCGAAGGGTTTACTGAATTGTCAGGACATATGTCGAAAACTTAAGAAAGCATGTACATCGTCTTCTCTTTCCAACCTATGAACCATTTTACTTCACCCGTATATACAACAAAAGATCTCGCCTCTAAATATGGCAATGTATTCTGAATATGCGAATGGCATAAACTCGTTCGGATCAGTGTTCACAACACGCTTTCAAATTGTTATACGGTATTAATTTGTGACCAGGGAAACAAAAATATAATTTGGCAACCTGCATGACGTTGGAGGTTTTCGCGACGTGCATTCTGCGTTCATAAGAAAGGAACTTGCTATAGTTTCTTGACCGCGCGCGAAATGGGTACGAAATTACTGTGTGTTTTCTACAACACAACGCGTTTTCCCGCGACTAAACTTTTTCAACTAGTCTTTGTCACATTAAGGTAAGAAGTTTTCATTTGGTGAAATTCTAACAAAAAGGTGACGATGATTTTGTCTCACAATGTTGTCCGAGCGCTACTGGGTGTTGAAGGAACAATCTTAAGGGGAAAACTTCGGTTTGTTTTGGACTTCTGATGACTTCTGATAGCTTTAATGGGGGACAGTCAAGAGCAACAACAAGTTTATAACTACCAAAGGCAAACACACGCACCGTCAAAATTGTTGTTCCTGTATCATACCATCTTTTCCTTTAAAGAATTTTAATCGGGACAAATTCCTTAAGGCTGAGAAACCTGACTCGTAAACCAAAGTTTCTGTGGCTCTGATTTTTATTTCTGTCAACTGCGCTCATTAAAATGTTCCAAATTTTTTAAAACCTGACAGAGTTAGCCTGAGGCAGCGTCCACACTACGTTGGAGAAATTTGAAAACGCAGCTTTCTTTCTACGGTTAGACCTACCGTCCACACTAATCCGTCAGCGAAAACGGAGCTTTTCGAAAACGCTTTTCAAAGCGGAGGAATTTGAAAACGCCTGCTTTTCCTTGTCGTGAGGACGGAAAACATTTTGACAACAGAGCTTTTCGAAAACGATGGCGTCACGATAATCATATGATTTCCCTGCCTGAGTTTTCCAAAATGACCGGTGATTGTTGCGATTTCAAATTTCTTCGGCGTAGTGTGGACGGAAAACATTTGATGCGTTTTCAAGGTGAAACCTCCTTCAAACAAGAAGATCTCTTAGATCTTATAACCGCGCTTTTAAAATTTAACTGTTTGCTTAGCACTACCGTCGGAACGCAGTGCACATTCCAAAGCAGTCATTGATGATTCTTTTCTTACTGTAGACATCACATCACTTGATCAACACAAACTATGTTATTGCACCATCAGTGGTAACCGTTGACAAATCTCCGATGACGTAATGGTCTTAATCTAGAACTTTCTATGGGATATGTATGGGCATGAACAATATGAACGACACGATAATAACACTATTAACAACACCTTTCTTTCTTAAAGGTCACGATTAAATTTAATTGGTGTTTTCCACGAGTAAAGGGCTAGCAAAGTAGTCACACAAGTCATATAATTTAATAATAAAACTCTATCTCGACCGATGTATCGATTTTGGTCACTCCAGTGACCACAGATTGAAAATGGTAGAAGGAAATGTATGGCGAAAAGTTGTTTTGACGCCCGAAAACATGGCTCTGGGGAGAGATCAACGCTTTTTCGCCGTTGTTTTATCGCAAATGGATTTTGGCAATGTTGATACGTGGAAAATGTAAGATTTTGTTTGAATAACCGTGAAATAAGTGATACAATTTACCGATAAACTCCCTTTTGCTTGCGTGAGGTTTATTGTGAAATACATTGAAGAGAATATTGAAAATTTCAATACACGCCTGATCTCGAGAGGCTACCCGGAGCAAATGGTAGAAAAGACACGCCGAGAAGTTAAATATAAAGACAGAAAAGAAGCTGTAAGACAGAAATCGAAAATTGCAGAAGGAACTACTACCCTTTGTGTCGGGCAATTTCACTCAACCGTCAATACCAAACTTTTGAAAGCGTAATCACGCACAAATGGCACTTTTAAACACAAATACTCAGAGATATATTCAAGGAGCCACCCTTGATCTGTTATAGAAAAGGAAAATCACTGAAATACGTGCTTGTAAAAGCAAAACAAAGGCTTTGAGCAACACAGCAGCCACACAGCATGAGTCGCGCGGACTCATTTGTCATTAAATCAACCCCAGACAGTACAATGATCGCGACCGGGCTTATTTCCAGTATTATTTGTATGACTGAGCTTTCAGCTAAGCCAAAAGTAGCCTGCACACAACTTAAAAGGCCTTACTGGGTTATTTCCTCTCGATTTATGCCTAATTAATTTTGTAATATTTTCAGACCATTACGCGATGTAAATTTCACAATTAAACCTCACGCAAGGAACGGAGTTTATTAGTAGGTTCTATCACATATTTCACGGTTATTCAAACAAAAACTTACATATTCCACATATCAACATTGCTCAAATCCATTCGCGATAAAAACGACGGCGAAAAAGCGTTGATCTGTCTCAAAAATCGTTTTCTTGTACCTCGAAACAACTTTTCGCCATACATTTCCTTCCAGCGACTTGCAATGTTTGGCCCCTGACGATCCCAGAGTTCTTCGCGCAAACACGGGTATCCGATTACTGGTAACTCATTCATTACAGGCAATTTTTCAGCTCTTTTCGTCATATCCCCCCTCGGGAAAATTTTGGCAAGTTAGCTAATTTAGTATGCAAGCCACCGTAGTGGCGGTCGCCGTCGGCGAAATGTTTATTTGCTCAAAATTGGGGCAAAATCTTTCGGAGATGGAAGTCAGGACATTTGCAAGGATACAGAAAGTAATTTGGGACCAGTAACTGGCTTCTAAGGCTGAATTTATCCAGAAGTGAGCTGTATATATTTTCGTTTTCGTGCCGAAAGCCACGCGATGAAATTGCTGGTTTTCAGTGTCACGCAATTCAAAATAGATGAAAATAAAAATCAAAACCGGTCAATAGACAAAGTCCAGAATCTGGGAAATGAAAGAAGGTAAATATGGAAAAACTCTCGCCAAAATTTTGGTCACAGCAATTTTTCTTATGCGAGATATGCGGAGAAATTTTTTACCCAAATTTATAGAGATTTGTGTGGAGACGCCATGCTGGTGCCCATCCGTATGGGCACCAACATGACGGCCGGAAACCAACAGAAACATCTGTCACTGAGTTTTGCTACAAAAGCGTGAATTTATCCCTCGAGGAACTCTAAAACATTAAAACAATACTTTTTCTAAGACATGAACTGTTGAGATAGCCAAGTTCCCTTAAATAAGTCACTTTTTTAACCATCATGACAGCTCTCTAGGCTGTCATGTAAATGCCGCGTCGCGCAAAAACTTAGAAATTGAAGCGTAGTGTATCACAAAACCAAAAACCCATTCGGAGCGAAAATTTGTATGAATATTAGTTTTCAGCAGCTCTCATACATCATTTAAGTAAAATCTCAGGAAGATCAATAATTTTGTAGTTCGAATTTTAGTGACGTCATCTGAAAACCAGCTATATTATCGGCTTGTTCTGCCGTCTTGTTCTGTTTTTTCTCTTGGTCTTTTTTATAGCCCGCCGAGGCCAGTCTTTCGTCTAAATCAGTTGAAAAAAGTTCGAAAAAGATGTTCCGATGCAAGTTTAAGCTCTCAGGCGATAATTCTGGAGTTTTTTGGCCGAAACGTCGGCCTTGTTATGTTGGTGTTTTTCGGTTGCTATGGGCAACCGTTGCTTCCTTTGTTAGGTCAAGTCTGGTCAAGTTAGGTCAAGTGAGGTCACAAAAAAAATCTAATTAATTCTAGTTTTGTTCAATTTCGCTGAAATTTTAACATGATAAGGCTGGATTGTTAAGGAATAGATTTACCGTTTGCCGATGTATTGTAGCTATAAACGCTAAAGTGATATATCGCTTCGAAGTCAGGGTTTTGAAGAGATTTTTTTGCAACGTGTGGGTTCGGCGTGATTTTGTAATCGGAGGTTTTTGTTGACCCCGAAGGAAAAAATATCCGGGAAAGGTCATTTCATCGACGATTCAAACGAATATAAATATATATATGTTCCGAGCTAAATTTCTGGTGAAAAAATATAATTTTTGACGAGCGCTGGGTTTTTAATTTTTTCCCGCGAAAGTCAGTATCGGAGATGAGATTTATTAATGTTTCAACAGCTTCTGGCGAGTAAACATCACAGGTTGCGTGACTCAAAATTTGGCCGAGTGGAAACTTGGGTCTGGTCGCCGACAAATCTACAAAAACAAGAAGATCTGTTAGATCTTATAACCGCGCTTTTAAAATTTAACTGTTTGCTTAGCACTACCGTCGGAACGCAGTGCACATTCCAAAGCAGTCATTGATGATTCTTTTCTTACTGTAGACATCACATCACTTGATCAACACAAACTGTATTATTGCACCATCAATGGTAGCCAATTGACAAATCTCCGATGACGTAATGGTCTTAATCTTTGTAGAACTTTCTTCGGGATATGTATGGGCATGAACGATATAAATGACACGATAATAACACTATTAACAACAGCTTTCTTTCTTAAAAGTCATGATTAAATTTAATTGGTGTTTTCCACGAGTAAAGGGCTAGCAAAGTAGTCACACAAGTCATATAATTTAATAATAAAACTCTATCTCGACCGATGTAGATTTTGGTCACTCCAGTGACCACAGATTGAAAACGTGACAGGAAATTGACGTTCCTTTCGATTCTCACCAAATTTAGACAGTGGGATGATCTCATCCTTAGCCAAGTACAGGCCATTTTTCAGCTCTTTTCGTCATATCCCCCCCACGGGAGAACTTTGTCAAGTTAGCTAATTTAGTATGCAAGCCACCGTAATGGCGGTCACCGTCGACGAAATGTTTATTTGCTCAAAATTGGGGCAAAATCTTTCGGAGATGGAAGTCAGGACATTTGTAAGGATACAGAAAGTAATTTGGGACCGGTTGCTGGCTTCTAAGGCTGAATTTATCCAGAAGTAAGCTGTATTTTCGTTTTCGTGCCGAAAGCTATGCGATGAAATATTATCGGCTTGTTCTGCTGTCTTGTTCTGTTTTTCTCTTGGTCTTTTTTGTAGCCCGCCGAGGCCAGTCTTTCGTCTAAATGAGTTGAAAAAAGTTCGAAAAGATGTTCCCAGTCAAGTTTAAGCTCGCAGGCGATAATTCTGGAGTTTTTTGGCCGAAACGTCGGCTTTGTTATGTTGGTGTTTTTCGGTTGCTATGGGCGACCGTTGCTTCCTTTGTTAGGTCAAATCTGGGGAGTGAGGTCACAAAAAATTCTAATTAATTCTGGTTTTGTTCGATTTCGCTGAAATTTTAACACGATAAAGCTGGATTGTTAAGGAATAGATTTACCGTCTGCCAATGTGTGGTAGCTATTAACGCTGAAGTGTTATATCGCTTCGAAGTCAGGGTTTTGAAGAGATTTTTTTGGCAACGTGTTGGTTCGGCGTGATTTTGTAATCGGAGGTTTCGGTTGACCTCGAAGGAAAAAATATCCGGAAAAGGTCATTTCATCGACGATTCAAACGAATATAAATATGTATATGTTCCGAGCTAAATTTCTGGTGAAAAAATATAATTTTTGACGAGCGCTGGGTTTTTAATTTTTTCCCGCGAAAGATGAGATTTATTAATGTTTCAACAGCTTTTTGCGAGTAAACATCACAGGTTGCATGACTCAAAATTTGGCCGACTGGAAGCTTGGGTCTGCTCGCACAGAAGTCGAAAAAAAAAAAACCACGGGTAAACCATGAACCGCGCTCGGCCCATAGCCGCGCGGTTAAAAATTCTGCCGAGTGCTTAAGGTGGCTGAACACAGTTTTTGATACCTATGTTTCATTCACCTTTTTCTCTAAAACCCTTGATCCCTCGGTCGCCAAAATTGGCAGCAAGCAAGTTAACAACACAAACTTTGGTTTTTTGATAGTTTAGCTGACGTATGTGCCGTTGCCATAGCAACATGAATAAATATAAACGGGCCTCTAAAATCGCTTTTGTTGATTTTGTAGAAATCTAGTCATTAGATTTTCTTTATCATTTGCATGCAGCAAGCTTGTAACAATACTCACAAGTTAACACCATTTTGATAATAATTTAACAGAGAGATCCTTAATTTTCCCTTGTTGAAGGTTCACTGGAATATCCAGAATTTCCTTTGTTAAAGTTCAATTTTTTTCAATACCCCAGTTACTTATTTCCTAAAGTATTTTTGCGCCAAATTTCGTGAAATTCTAATGAGTGGTTCTCGAGAAAAAGGCGTATTTCCGAGAAAGCAATTTTTCATTCAATCGCAATTTTTTGACTTACTACTCATGCGCTGCATTTAATTGGGTTCTTTCGGTAACAACGAAAAAGCTGAGAATTGCTGGGTTCTTTGCATCGTTACCTTTTGTAACATATCTTTGCAATAAAAGATTAAAACGGTCAATACACTGCGTTCAATTATAGAGAAAAATAGCACAGATAATGCGGGCATTGGACAAATAAAGTGATCGCTCTATTGACGGCATGTTTGTTTTTTTGCAATCCTTGTGCCCGCGCTGAATCGCATCAGCAAAAGCGCGTGCAAAAACTGTGTTCGGCCACCTTAAACTGCTGCTGATTTGTAAGAGATGAAACTGCACACTCGGCCGACCAGGCTGTGATAACGCATGTGCAGAGGCATTACAATGCACATTTAGCCTTTTGCATAGCGCCGTTCTCGTTGCCATTGTCATTTGCTCCCAAATACCAAGGTTACACAGCAACTAAGTATCAAACTACAAATAATGGATATGATGCAATTATTATCCCGCACAAGCTAAAAGATATATCGCCTTCCAGTACGTGGAGAATTATATGTAAGATGTAAACCGTTACAAGGTAGTCGCCTTGATCGAACTCAACTGTCTTTTTTATAAACGGTTCGTCATTTTATTACCGATGGGTTCTGTCTACAATTCCATCAGATTTCGATCTTTTTAAAAATATTTCATTTTCCACTCAGGTTAGGGGTAAAAGGCCCTCGTCAGGGATAAATCAATCGTATCAAGGTGAAACAAAAGTGGAATAACCGATGTTCCTAGTTCCTAGCCCAGTTACAAAACTAACGTCTAATCAAACCCTTCCAACGGCGTGAAAAACCGGAACACATGAATAAAACGACTCTCAGTACTACTACGGCTTACTCCTGAATACTCTGTTGATATTCTTCTTTAACATCATTTTTATGGCTGAAAGTTTTTTTTTCTGACCAAGTTATCAATAGCCAGGTTGCACATGCGTGGACCCTCTCGTATTTACCGGTACCTGAGAATACCTGTACTACCTGCTGTAACCTCGACCGAATGGTAGTTGTTTTGGAGATTGCACGGACCACACTCGTCTCTTGCTGGAACTTATTTCTTATAAATTTTACAAAATAACTCTACAACTCGTACTGTAATTGATTTTACGATTGTTTTTTGTCTACGGAAACCTCCAGACCGCTGAGTCTCTAAACAGAAGCATGTTTTTATTGTCTAGGGAAAAAGTAAGTGGCACGTTTCCCTAGTTCTACAGATCAGTAGCAACACAACAAGAACTTACTGAAGTGTGCGTTATTCGCCACTTTGTAAACGAGAAAATATAATGGGTGCGTCTAGTGAGAACTTAGTCGAGAGACGTAAACAAAAAGATCAGAAGCTATTCTGACCCCAGCAACAGTCCTACGAGCATGAGATGAGACTCGCCACAGATTTCTTTTCGTTGCTGAAGTGGCGAATGGGCGCGAAAATGGCATTCCAACTACATAACAAAAAGGTCGAAGACCAGTCAGAAAGGAGAATTTTGTTTTTGTTTCGATAGTGTGTAACAGGTAATACAGATAAAATTAATAAAGACACTGCAGTGAAAAGGTTTGTAAGAGACTGATTCCACTAATGTCCATTTCAGATTGGTTTGACACTCAGCCGCCTTTCCTCAGTTCAACGAAACATGGACAGACTGGATGAAAGCATTCATTCTTTGAACGAAGCACTAAACATGTTTGGATACAATGACGTTTACAGAGCCGTGATCTTATCAAAGCTGAGTGTGGTGTATCGCTATAAGGGAGATTCTAAACAAAGTCTTCGCTATGCAGAGAAGGTTAAAGAAATTTCAGACCGGCAGCATGGCACAAAACATCATCCTGGTAGGTAATTTTAATTTGCAGTATTACTGAGTATTTTCAACCCAATTAACAAATGGTAAACGCCATAGCGTGCACTATTGAGTTATGGCTGCACGCGGGAGGTTGCTAAGCACGAAAGAAGCGTAAGAGTGCTTAGCAAACCTCCCAAGTGCATCCATAACTCAATAGTGCACGCTATGGCGTTTACCATTTGTTTTATAACATAACATTGAGACATTGGAACAACAGAAGTCCTTTTGTTGTGCTACATCACAAAAAAATGTTCGTGTACTCTTAGATGACAAGAGAAAACAAGCGCGCGAAAATTAATTCATGACTGACAACCGACTGCACACCCGTAACTCGATAAAGTTTCATCTTCAGACAACTGTGAAGACAGTTTCGCATTTCTGGCAGAAGAACGTCGGCCATTACTTTGGAAAAAATGTCTGTCAAAAGATTTGCTTTGTAAACATAAGCACACACGTCAGCAGCGTACACCCATGGGCAAGTAGTAGACGCTAAATTAACCAATCAGAGCGCGCGCTTTGCTTTAGTTATGTTATAATACTCCTTTACAGAACGAGCAATGCAGTATTATTTTACAGAATAAACGAGAACAAATTTTCTTTCAAATGACACTTATCTTTTTAATGGTTATTTATTCGTTCGGTAACAGAGACTTTCTTCTATAGCTTATTAAATTTCTCTCCGTTTTATACAAGTGAAGATAAATAGCCAAACTATCTAAATGGTTAAAAAGAGGTTTAAAAATAAAAATTAAGCTGCTGAAAATCTAGGTATTTTAACCATTTTTCTGTCGTTACAGTTGAAAAATGCAGGAAATAAAGGAAAATGTAGTTCTTAACAATAGAACGAGGAAACAAGGTAAAGTAAGGAGTAAATCTCCCTTAAGACAAAAGTCAAGAAAAACACTGGGACACAAGTATGGCGCGCCGTGACGTCATGTGAAAACTATTTCGAGTAGTTAAAGGGTAACAATTATGCCCCTGTCGATCCATTCAACTTTGCGTCTTCGCTCACTTTGCACAGCGGATTTATAAAACGAACGTCCTAATCTCTGGGGAGGAAAGAGCAATAATTCCATGCACCTGCGCTCGATAGGCAGTGATAAATACAAAAGAGCAGGAAATCTCTTGATTGTGTTTAAGTGCACACGCTCGTTTGCGAGCAAATAGCCCATTTCCGAGTTGCCTTAAGCCTCTCTATCAAAGCGAGGCCTGATGCACAACCATTCGTATGAAAATGAGTTTAATTTACATGTGAATGAAATCTCATTTTCATATGAAAGGATGGGCACCAGACTCGGTTTAAAAAGGGGGCCAAAGGCAATTCGGAAATGGCCTGTTTACGCTTGACACTATGCATCGCAGTGATGCGCAACGCACGATCGCCCCTTAAGTCGTCGACATTTTTGAAAATTGTAACAAATGATCCGAAATAATGACCTTGTCGAAAATTGTACGCCTTTTGTAAGTCAAATTGCGGAATCGAAACTTGTTCACGCGGCTCTCGTCGTAGACCAACTATTATTGTATTACTCAGAATTGATCAAGTCTATTGAAGTATGGAGACATAGACCCTAATTTAGGGGAACAAGCTTTACTGTAGTGCTGAGCGTAACTCTTTCGCAACGAAATTGTTCGAAGTTCGGTTTTGGATTTTCTCGCGGATTTTGCTGCGTTATATTCCTCGTTCAGTCGCTTTTGTTGTAGATTTACGAGTATGTTCATTTAAATCTTTCGCGTCAAACTCTACATAGCTGATTTAACCGTGGCATTCTGTGGATTTTTGTAGTTTCCAGGATGACATTATCAATAAATAAAGACAGGTATTAACAATAAACACAGGTATTTAACAATAAGTAATTAAAGCAAGAGAAGATCGAGGTAAAAGAGTTAATCCCCCGTATAGGCCTTATACTCAAGGGAACCCCTCTTAGCCTATTTTTAGACATGGTACCTAGCTCTTCCGCGGATGTTTAAGATGTTTACCAAAACTTGATTATTTTGACTTTCTTTGCTTTCATATTCATTGAGCGTTTTGACTTTGTTCGCCTACATTTTCATTAATTCAAAGAGGCGATTTTTTTTCATTGACATTTTTAGAAACCAGATGAAGCGTTCTCGCTTAACTGTCACTCAACTGATTGTGGCGTCTTTTTAACCAGCAGAGAAGATCCTATGTTTCCCTTCATTGAGCATTGTGAGACCTTTGTAGTCAATCACAAATAAAACATGTGTTAGCGCCCATGTTGTTTCCAATAGGTTATAATAGAATTGGTTCACACTTTTAGCTGTGCATATGTCGAGTTATGGGTGCACTTGGGAAATTTGGAGAGTACTCAAGAAGCTAGAGTTTATTCTCGACTGCACCTTGAGTAACTCTTACGCTTCCGCGTAAATGTACAACGTAGAATGTCTGTTACAGCTATTGCTACAGCATTATTGAATCTTGGACATGCTCAAAGTGACATTGGGGATGTGGAGGATGCAGTGAAGAATCTTACCAAGGCGATGGAAATTTATGTTGCACTCCACGGTAAAAATCATCGAATTGTTGCTGCCAACCTTAACTACTTGGGGTATGCATATCAGCAAATGGGAATGGTAGAAAAGGGAAAGAAACAGCTGGAAAGGGCAGTAGAGATTATGGAACAGTATTCGCCATTGCATCCAGGTAATAAGCATTGGTGTTAAATAGAGTGCTCAGCTAGTTAGTAATATAAGCTGTAAGTTACAAAGATAAGTGATAGCAAGTCACCGGTTGCCAGACCGCATCTTTTCATTTGCACATTTTCATCTCTTATATGGCTTATAGAAAGACAAAGAATCGTCGTGATATTTAGACGTTTGTGGCCTATATTATAGAATGTCCTACTCTGCGAATTCCTTAAAAATTCTCTCATTTACATTACAGTATAATCCAACAAGTATGTGAAGCAATTTCGGGGAATTTTGTTGGTTCTGCGCGAAATTGGCTCACATCCATGTTAGATTACATTGTAATGCAAATAAGTAAAGCTAACAGTGACAAGGTCCATTCAGGTCGCTTGCAGCTTCTTAGAACTAGTGGGCATCTTCAACTCCACTATTTTCCTTTGACCATCACCACTTTGATATCATCAACCACTGGGCGTAGATAACCCGAAATCGATGGTCTTGAAATTAAGGTATCCTCCTCGACTTCAACAGCTGTTTGAACTGATTTATTTGTTGGCTGTCGCTTTTTTTATTGATTTATAGAGAGAGCTAATTCACTGAAGAGGCTCAGCAAGGCATGCTTGATCCTCGGGGACACCGTCAAAAGTGCCGATTTAGCCTTCAGCGCATTGCAAGGCTACAAGGACACTTATGAAAACACCATGGAACACAGAGAGGTAACTAACTATCAAACTTGTCAGACGTTGATAAGAGAAGCGAAGGACAAACTAATTGAAAGTTTACAATGAAACACACCATGTTATTGTGAAAAACACTCGCCTAAAGTTTGGGTTAATTATGTTCGGGAGCATTTACCACTTTTATGGCAACTTTTTTCGTCTCGTTGACAGCGACTCGACCTTAGTATATCCAGAGTCTTTGCGCTTGTTGTGTTGTCTTCACAATACTTATGATTCGATAGCTCAAAGACTATCACTCTTTACATTAGTTTCTCTACAACGATGGTGAACACCTACTGACATAACAGGTTACAATAGCAACAGTTTAACACAGTGAGAAGATCAGAGACAACTTGTACAAAACACTCCGCCTATTTTGTTCTTCATAGCTATCCCTACTTACTAACTGCAGATAGTACTGGGCCTCATCAGTGCCGTACTGATATTAGGGTAGAGGTTGGGCTAGATGGCCACTTACATAACCACACACTTGTGGTATCATCTATACCATACTGAGAGAGGTGAAACTAGCGAACTACCGAGCTTCGCACAGAAGCTATTACTAGCTATTTTCAAAAAGGTAGTTTTTATATGTTTTTTTTTATTTACACTGCATATATTACATTACATTTACATATTTATAGTACATTACTTATACTACAATTTGCAACAGAGCACTAACATCTACTTATAATTTGCTACATTACTAGTTTACTATTATGACTTACAAAATGGTATTTTCCATTACCTACTTTCGCCATATTACTTACTTACAAACATCACTTACTATATACGACATTACCTACTTATAATACGTTACATAACCTTTCTCACTTACAATCTGTTATATTACGTTCATACATCATCACCTACTTGCAATACGTTACGTTACATTACTCACGTACAATACACTATATTGCTTCCTTACAAGCATCACTTGCAAGCTCACCGTATTGGTCACAGCACGATACACAAAACTGGAATTATTTAAGCGTTGCAAATTGAAAGTGTGACTACGTACTGCGTGGATTAATTCATGAAACTAGACCACTTCTTTAAAAAGGTATTATGTTTTTTTGTTTCACAAGGACTATATAACGTTCAATTTCAATTTTGTCATTTACAAGATTTCTATAACCTGCAAACTGAAATTGAATTCTATTTAATGCTCTGCAATAAAGAAAGTACTTACCGATCAGAATAAGGTGGTTTTAGGGTTGAACAAGAAGACCAATTATTAAGGATCATTGAGAGCGCCGTAAATAATTCATTCTTGGAAAAGCTTAGGGTCTCTTTAGTAAAAAACTGATACCATTCAATAGAATCCGACCAGAAAGAACCAGCATAGGGACAAGATATACGAATAAATGACCGACTGTTTGGTCAAGGTTTGTGCAACCTTTTTCATTTTGTAAAGAAAATTGTGAATAATCTTGTATTGGAATTTTGAAAGTGTAATTTCTTAAGTCAGGAGAAAGGGTTAAGAATATATTTCCTGTCGTTCGTGGATACCAAATCCACGTTGTGTAATTATCTTCTCACCCGTTGGAGGAGAGAAGTTCTGATGAGCAATTAAAGATCCGTAAATTGTTTTGAACTTAAGTTTATGAACTGCGAGTAAATTGTCTGTGGCGGCTTCCTGTTCCTGTTTTTAGGTATTTTTTCTGGACACTGGATATTGCCGAAAGGAGACTGATACCGTAATAAATTGCATTTAACGTTACATTTTGCAAGACTCGTTAAAAGACAGAAATCGAGTGTTACTCTCTTCGAGAAGACTGAAAAGTTTATAGATACCGCCTTGATGCCAGCTTCGGAAATACGCGTAGGTATTGCTAATTTATAAGAATCGATTATCCTAAACGATTTGGTCTTGTACGTCTTTCTTTGTTGTAATTATATTGTAACAGAAGTGTTCCGCCGACACCAGATAGAAAGCGCAGTTAAGACGCCTCGCCCACGGGGGGTACTCCCTTATATGGGCTATATAGGTATGTGCGGCCCCAAAGGGTATGGTTTTTCAGCCGTTTCGGTCATAAATAGGATACCAATTTTAGCTGATTTTGGCCATTTTGGTCATAAATAGGGTATGGTTTTTGCACTCTAGCCTTGATATGGGTATGTTTTTAAGACGAAGCTACTTTTTCATCATTATCGAAAAGAAAATCAACAAAAGCCCTTCACAAATTATGTTTACGGCAATTTAACATCGGTCTGAACTAGGGAACTAATTTTAACGCATGTCTGAAACAGGGTTTTGATTTTAGGGTCAGGTCATTAATAGGGTTTCGAATTTTTGGTTAGGTCAGGGAATATCGCAGATTTTGGTCATAAATAGGGTAAGGCTTTTGAGAGGCGGGCCGCACACCCCCACCCAATTTTTCCGGGAGTACCCCCCCCCCCGGGGCCTCACCCAACATATTTTTAATGCTTTGTCAAATAACGTGAAATCGATCATGTTCAGCCCTCCTTTTTCTTTACTTTCAATCAAGGTAGATTTTTTTAGCCTTTGGATTTTTGTACTTCAGTCCATGCATAATCAAAAATTAGCTTATTAACTTCAGTGGCGAACGTGTCTGGTGTGTTCAGCACACTACAAACGAAAGTTAGCTTTGAAATTGCAGTTGTCTTTATCGTATTGATCCTACCGTATATGAATATATCTCGTGACGACCAAATGTTTAGTATTCTTCTTAGGAGGTGGAGTCGATCAAAAAAGTTATTTTTGGCTGCGAGTTGTTCGTCATACGAAAATCCTAATCACATAAATTCTGATTTAGATTGATTTATTCGTAATCCAGAATAATTTTCGAACTGCCGGGGCAAGTAAATTAAAAAGGTTAGTTAGTGACTAAACGTCTCTAAGAAAAACAGTGGTATCATCAGCATACTGCGTCAGTTTTACTGTGTTTCTGTCATCTGCTCGATGCCTTTTATTCAATTGTGCTCCTGATGGTACCACAATTTCTATCCCAATAGTAAACAGGATACCAGAGGGAGGACAGCCTTGCTTGACTCCCCTTCCCAAATTAAACTGCTTAGTGGTAAAGCCGTCGTTTAGGTTGCAACTTCGGATGTCGCTATATATTGCTTCCATCCACTGCCGTACTTGCGGACAAAAGTTGAAAGTTCCTGGGCGGGAATTTCTAAAGATAACTCCATTCAATGGAATCAAAAGCTTTTTCGAAATCTAGGAAAACGGCTAAGCCAAAGATGATTTGCGTCTTCGTGAATGACATATCTGTAATAGTTCTGATACTTTCGCCGATCAAGATGAGACTTCTGAGGAAACCTAAACCAGTTACCCTGTTTTGTTTTTCCTTTTCGTTTAACGATTACGTCTGGTTCTAATTTGGTCCTTTTGTCTGTTGCAGGTGCGAAAATGTACCGTGAGGGTTGCATACGCGTGCTCTAAGATAGGTCTTTTTGATGTGGCAAAAGAATATCTCAGGGAAGTAGAACTTTGCTTCCCCAAAGAAAAAGTAACACATCCCGAGTTTGCTGCATTTCTTCGAAAGAAAACTGAAATTACTCTTGACAGTTTCGAGGTCAGTTGGCCTTTAGATGATCAGAACGTTCAAAAGATATTGTCGAAAGCAGACACGGATCTTGTCAGAGCAGAAGAAACCTTGTCCAATTCCCTTGGTCGTAATCATCGCCAATTCGCCGTGACAAAGAAGGAGATAGCGCGCCTGAAAATTCTGATGGGTTTTAACGAGATTGCCCTTAAGGAAATTCGTTCAGCTCTGAAAGTGCTGATTCCTAATGTTTCTCACCACTTGAAGGCGGACTTTTCGCTGATAAGAAGTGATGCTGAAAAGAAACTTGGACTGAATATGGCTCAAGAGCTGTCCTTAAAGGAAGCCGAAACTATTTATCGACAAACTTTTGGTGATAATCATCCGATGGTTGTGTTTACTCTACAGAAACTGTGTACTTCATATTTAGATTTAGAGAACCCCCCAAAAGCCTATGAATATTTTAAAGCTAGTGAAAAAGCTTGTGAAGTACTTAAAACGAATCTTAGGGAGCAGCTTGATAGCTGTCAGAGCAATTTCCTCAAGAACTACAATATTAATACACATCCTATTGTAAAGCGTCAGCGGTTACTAGCCAAGAGAATCACGCGTAATCAAGGTGCATGGTGAATCAGTAGGAACTTTCGCAAGAGCGTAACTAGGGGGGGTGCTCCTGGGGTGCCCGTGATCCCCCTTTTGTAAGCCTTTTTTGGGCAGACAACCTGCAACAGGTGGCGAAAACACAATGACAATCTGGTGAGTACCCTCACTTTGACACAGTGTGACCCCCCTTTGAAAAATCCTGTTTACGCTCCTGTTTCGCACAAAGTAACCTACACCGACGACTAATTACAAAATGTTGTAAAAAGCTATGTTGTAATGCTTGTCACATAAAAGTAAAACAATAGCAATATACAGACAGTAACAAAGAACCTTTAGTTATAAAAGTGTTACTCTGCAGGGCTGTTTAATCTGAGCATGTACTCTGTTGTACAGATAACCTTTTTGCTAGTTTTTTTTAGTCCGTACTCGTAGTGAATAGAAATACCACTCCAAGAAATCTGGAGGTATCCCAGATAAGTCTTCTCCTTTTTTCTCCAATTTATGGAGTACGATTAAGAAATATTGCTACATTTCAATTCCCAAGAAGACTATTGGGGGAAAATTGAGTGTTGTACGACTTACGAATCGTAAAATTGTTCAACAAACTAGTGATCGGGAGTAAACAGCTCGAAAACAGCTGCAAGTTTCAAACTACACGATTTGATCCACGTGTTATCTTGCTAAAACGTATGTTAGAGCCGCACAACCGTAGTTTTCTATCTTTAATCGGATTTGACATTACGCGAACTTTATATGAAGCACTAGATAAGAAACTTTGTAACTCGGTTGTAAGCACGTGGTTTTTGTCGTGTAGAGTTTTGGCTTTTTAAAGACTGGCTGTATTATGGTCAAAAAGCTACAAATATTGTTGAGCTGAACCTCTCCTAAATATGAACGCTCATCAACTATAATCTCATACAAATCAAGAGCGTAGTCCCTAATTATTAAATATGAAACGATAAAATCCTCTTGGCCATAGGTTTTGCAACATTGATCACACTTGTTATCCTCAAGGCAGAATTTTACCTTTCCAAGTGTTTTCAGTAATAAAGTGTCAACAACTTTACTTTTTTAATCAAATAAGGTTGTGCGTATGGATATATCCTTCATTTTCAAGACAGATTATAAATGAAAGCCCAGCTACCTTGATGATATCACTATCGCAGATAGGCTCCAGGGGAAGATTTAAACACCGTGACAAAACACTGTGGCAAACCATTTTCACAGGGGTTTTCTCCGAGAGCTTCTTGAGTCCCAGCCGCTTGCGTAACGTTTTTTCGGTGACTACTTAAGGTTACCGTAAACCTTCGCGGGTGTCCTTAGCGAAAAAAATATTACCGCGTTGTCTTAAAGACAACCACTACAAATTATATATCAATGCAAAGGTTATAAAATGCTCTATTCGATAAAAGTTGTTTTGCCTCAATTTTTTTTAATCATAAGGCGAGCGCGAGGGTTTATCGATATTCCTATTGGTTGTTTTGGAAAATTTCTGTCAAGTTTGATGTCCAAAAATACAGCGACACGTTTTACGACGAAGGCCATTGCAGGAGATCAATTTTGAAAAACGCAAATCCCCCACACGGTTTCGATGATTGATGCCTCGTGAATGATATAATGCAGTAGCTTTGTTGATGCGGTCGAGTTTGATACCCTATAAAGTCGCTCAATGGAACGTCGGTCGTTTCGCGCTTTTAGGTCGCGCTCGCCTTATGATTAAAAAAAAATTGAGGCAAAACAATTTTTATCGAATAGAGGATTCTATAACCTTTGCATTGATATATAATTTGTAGTGGTTGTCTTTAAGACAGCGCGGTAATATTTTTTTTCGCCAAGGACACCCGCGAATGTTCACGGTAACCTTAATGAAGATTTTCATATTAACAAACGCATTTAGTATTTCTACACTTTAAAAATGCTAATCCTTTTTAGTATAAATCTACTAACTTTCTATCACGAGTGATGTTCTTCTATCCTGCTGTAGATAATGAGTAGCTTAGCAGTGTACAGTTGTTTACAAAATGGCGGCAGCTTCTTTGCGTTTCGAAGAGTCTGCGAAGAGGATTTAGATAATTTGCTAGTCGAGGCGATTCCAGGGAAGATAAAAGTTGTAACGGAATATAGAGTGACGATTTGGAAGCGGAAGTCTGATCTCTGGAGCCTTAGCTTAAAGGAGAACGGAAGGTGAAAAACGAAGTTATCGTTGCATATTTGCAACAGAGCAAATAGTTTGTTTTGAGTAAAAATTGCAGTATTTGTCCATATTTGTCCTTTCTTAACGCGTTTTGACTGGAAAATTGCTCACGACATTCCTACTATGTAGGTCCGCCATTTTGACCGCCATGTTGAAGGCTGGGCTGCATGGCATGACGTCATTGCGCTCACTTGCGTTCGCGCCAAATTTAATTTTTTTGCTCGGATGGAAAATGGTTCACTGCATTGCCGTAGGCTGTTCCAATAGATCACCTAGAGATTCTAAAAGAGGAATAAGCTTTCATCGCCTTCCCTTAAAAGATAAAGGCCTTTTAAGCAAATGGCTTGCTCAGATAAAGAGAGAAAATTTGCCCCAAATGAAGCACTGCCACGTCTGTTCCGAACACTTTGAGCCCACGTGTTTTGCAAGTGAGTACCGACTAGATATTTTGCCAGACAATTTAAGCAGACGTCGCTTAAAAGAGGATGCCGTTCCAACTTTGTTTCAACACACAAAAAAGTTAAGCCTAAGGCCGTCCAGCGAGCGTCGAAGAAATAGAGCTCTACACGAAGAGGTAAGTCATGTATTCGCGGTGTAAAACTGACTCTACTGATATGACCTGACGTGACCTTTTGGCCGCCGTGTTACTTTTCTGGCAAGCAAGCTTTAAACAAATTATCCTTCGTTCACAAAATTGTATTTGCTATTTTAGGCCCTCAATCAAATACTGGATGCTTGTGATAGTAATTCGCAAGAGTCGGGCCAATCCAGAGCGAAAGTCGCGCAGCCTTTTCAAGATGCAAATGTCACGACTTCTGCGGTTCCTGATTACAATGTCAGTCAGACTTTCGGTGACAAAGAAAAACCACAAAGGAAGAGGAGAAAACTACCTATTTCAAAGATAGTTTTGGTGGATGCCTCTACTGACACTGAAATAACAATGGTGGACCAAGCCTGTCAAACAGATTTACCTTTTGTTGTGCATTCACCTCATAAATTTAAATCCATTCCCTTAGCAGACGTTCGTCACGCTGTAGCGAATGACCACAGCTATGCCGCTCTCTTAAGTGATTCCCCTGTTGTGCCCGCTGAGCAAGTCCCTAGGGTTTCTGGCAAAGATTTTCCAGAATGCAAGAGGACGTTGGATTTCTCCGAAATTGACACATCGGATTTTCCTCAAATTGACTGCCAAGAAGAGGAAATTGAAGATGAGTGGATTCCATCCGATGTTTCGGATCATGAAGAATCGGACATGTCGGACCTAAGTGATTATGAAGTTAGCGAATTTAGTGAAAGTTTCGACTCCGAAGACGAGGATTTCGATATAAAAACTGAAATTCCTGACGATGACGAGGAAAAGGAGTCCACGAACTGGCTAAATGAAGATTGCGGTGATCTTCACCAAGAGCGAAAGTTCTTGGTATTTGAAAGCAAACTAAAAGAGCTTTTTTCTCGTCACGTGCACTGTCCAAACTGTGGACGGAACTTGGAAAAAGCATCATTAAAAACCAAGGGGTCTCTTGCGACTATTGAATGCCTTGGTTGCTGTGATCAACCATTACGATGGCAAACACAGCCGTTTGTAAGTTCAATGGCCGCTGGAAATTTGCTGTTCAGCGCTGGAATTCTATTTACCGGCAACGATTACAGCAATATTGCTAATTTTACAAAGGCAACCAACGTCCAATTTTTTAGCCAGAGAAATTTTAGTTCTACTCAGAAAAAGTACCTCTTCCCCATTGTTAACAAAAAATTTGCTGAGCATCAAGTGGATATTCTTAACGAAGTGAGAAACACCGAGGTTGTAGCAGGAGGTGATGGTCGCTGTGACAGCCCAGGCCACTCGGCTAAATACGGCACGTACAGCATTGTGAACACAGCTTCATCTAAAGTTCTTGACTTCTCTCTGGTCCAGGTAACAGAGGTCAAAAATTCAAATGCGATGGAGCTGGAGGGCCTAAAACGTTGCCTAGATCACCTACAACGGGAACAAGTGGGTATTGCAAAGCTTGCTACGGATAGGCACGTGCAAGTCAGAGCGCACATGAAAAAAGAGAGGCCGCACATCAAACACAACTTCGATGTTTGGCATTTAGCAAAGTCTGTTCAGAAGAAGCTATCCAAAAAGGCTCAATCAAAGCCATGTGCGGCATTGAAACCCTGGATACACTCCATCATAACTCACCTCTGGTGGTGTGCAAAAACCTCGCAGGGCAATGCTACCGACTGTGCGGAACGATGGAAATCCATCGTTTACCACACGGCTAATATCCACCACTGGGACGGATGTCAGCATTTCCACCAGTGTGCACACCCACCCATCCCAAGAGAAACAGAGAGAAGGAAAGACTGGTTAAAGGTTGGAAGCCCTGCTCATGACACCCTGAAGGAGGTAGTTTTGAACAAGTCGCTTCTAAAGGACATCGGCATGCTAGCCGAGTTTATCCACACTGGCGTTTTAGAAATGTACCATGGCCTCATGGCAAAGAAGTACTGCCAAAAAGTGCAGCACTACTCATATGATGGCATGAGGGCTCGCACCCAGTTAGCTGTTCTTGACCACAACCACAACGTAAGAAGGAGCCAAGGCCAAACCAAGGAGGGTGCAAAGAAACACAAATTTGTCTCCCCCAAGGGAAGTGTTGGGTGGATTGCAAAGCCGCAATACGAGGAAAAATCGTACGCATTTTTAAATGATTTAATGGTTTCTCTCCTTGCATTCAAGAAAGGTGACATTGAAGTTCCCCTGCTACCTCCCAAACCCGCCGCCGCGAACATCGCTCCAACCCCCAGGCCACCCAAGAACGACTTGCTAGAGAAGCACAGATCTCGTTTTAATACAGGGAACTAACTGAATGATTTATATTTAATTTCTAACAATCTCCTGTATCCAGGATAATTCCACTTCTGAGTAACTTTCATCAGGGGTGCGAAAGCCCGTGTAATTCCCATCTGCGTTTGGATACACGGCTCGTATTGCTTTCACTACACAAGCAGGGATTACTTTTCTCACGTATCTCCCCAGTCTGTCATGTACCCACCAAGTAAACTGGCGGTAAGCTGCGTAACGATAATTGCTGCAAAAAGAAAACATACGAATGAAACGTGTATCGCAAAATCTTTTCAAATTTGCTCAAGTTATGATGGAAAGGAAGGCTGAAAGGTCATTGCAATTGCCGTGACAATTTGCTATCACCCGCTGATCGGGGTGTAGCTACACAGAACTGTCAGTCGCTTCAGTTTATTAATTTCATTTCGTAGAACCTACAGGAAATTTAGGCAATGGCCGTGTGTGTAAAATGTAGTCGACTGAGTTCAATGAACGAATAATTCTTTCACTAAGTCTACAGTTACTAAAACGATTCGTGTAGTTTAGCTACTTATATCTTTCAAAATTGTGTTGCAGTATTGATAGGGCTAATCAAGTATCTCAAACTGAATTTTGTATTATAATGACAATTAAACGTTTTAACGTCCTTACAGAATTTGTGACATACAGAGTGCCTGTGGCAAATTGATCTAATCTACATTATCCCAGGAAAAGAGCAAAACGATTAACAATGTTGGAGATGTGGTACGTACACATTAGCAAGTTCCCGTGGCGCTCGTATGCCACGCGCCTGACTCAAACCAACAATGGCCGTCTCCAACACTTCTCTTCGCAAACATACAGTTTCGAAATCAGGATGACGACTTATACAGCGAATAGGGGGATCGTCCTCTAAATCTAAGTCATATAATAAAAAAGCAGCAATGGCAAATGGAAAACAAATGGCTGGGTTTTCATAAGCGAAAATACAAGGACTAAATCAAAACAGTGAATGAATCGTTTCATGAAATTTATTATCCTTCTAATCAACAATATTTCACCTGATATTTTTGTCATGGCTTCTTCGATCTCATGGCAGCAAACACACTCTCTCTCCTGCTGATTTTCCCAGTTTTCACAAAGCTCGCAATTACACCAAGAGGTATTTCCCCTCCTTGCAAGCTCGTTCTGGCCGTCAGCTGTATTTTCTCCATCGGAATCCGAGAAATTTCGCATGGGTTCGAAGGAATAGGGTTCAAACTCAGCCATATTTTGTAACTGTATTATCAAGCGTTCTGTTGTTCCAAACTATACACAATATAGCTGCGAAAATCCGCGACTAATCACGACTAATGAAGGGCGAGAACACCAAAACATAGCACGCGGAGGCGAGCACGCAAAGTAGGAAAGAAAGCATGAGCGCTTTGACGTCACGAGATGGCGGACGGTAATCCTTATTTGGAAGTAACCGGAAGAGAATGCTAACAAAATGGCGGATGTTCAATTCTGGCGAGTTCTCTTCGTTTTCTATTTGATTTGCACTGAAATATGAACTTTTTTCAATCGATTCTTTGTAATTTACGTTCTTTCTACAATTTCAGATCATTTCAAAAATTATACCCTGTAGCCTTCCGTTCTCCTTTAACTTTTAATTCATTTCGCGCCATTGAAACTTGACAATTAACTCGGGTAATCGGAGCCCCTTGGTCATAACACTTAACGTTAAAATGCTTTGACTTTTCAAAATATGTAGTCCCCAATGAAAAGTGGGGGAAAAAGGTAAAAAAGCTATCCGCGCAAAGTTTTTCCGTATTTTTGATGTGACGGCCCCCGGTGGAACTACCACCCCCCCCACCTCTTAGGGGAAGGGAATCATGGGAAATTGGCTCATCACATGGTCTTCCAAATTGCGCGGAATGTTTGGCGGAATGTGTGTCAACCCGGGGAGTGGGGAAAACAGCTGAGTTATGGGAGCTTTAGCAGGTAAGCAGCCTTTATCTACTCTTTGTTTTAGATTGTTTACTTTGCTTGATGGTGAAAGTATTGTTAAAGCTGAGGGTTTAATGGTGACAAGTGTTTGCGACGTATCTCAACTTGCAAGCTAGATGGGTCAAATGCCGCAACGACGATATTTTACCTTGCGAATTATGCGTAGTAAACCCAAGGCAGTTTTCATTTTAACTTGTAAATGGAACTTGTGCAAAAATTAGGTAACAATGCACGGAAAGCAATGATGTATTGTATAGCTTGGCTCGCCCATGCGATACGAACTGGCCGCAACTTTGTTTTGTCGGGTAATAATGTAAGCTTAACTTAAAAAGACGAACTGTAAATTGCAGTGTTGATTGGGAATCCATTGTACGATTTGAAAGTTATAGTCTGTGTTACACCTCGCATGGAAAGAAAGAATGGTGAGTTTATTTCACAATTTCGGTAAAATTTAAATCCCCAAAGTTTTTTCACGTCAAAGATGCGATGACAAGACGAACAGTGGGACAGTGCTACGGTCTGCGCATGAAGAAGAAACACTTTTGTTGAAAGGTTGATTTTGCTGTACAGAGGCTTTATGTGCGCTTGCAAACTCGTTGAGGAATGAAAAATAGAATGCATGTTCTTTTTCCGATTTCATGGCCTTATCAAATGATTGACTGCAAGCGGCTCCTTATTGGCCAAAATTAATTGTCAGCTGTCAGCTGTCAGCTACCTTGTTTGGTGGCTTAAATTTAATGAGAATTCCACTGAGGTGTACCAACTCACTTAAATTTAACCTAGATGGATGACCAACTGTTTTCATAAAATGCCCAGCTGTCACCGGCTTAGGGACTTGGAACATCACTTGTGAAAACAATGCTAATATAACCTATTTCTTTCCGGCCCTGTCAGGTGACACGCTGATCCAATTATGTACAAAACATAGCTTAATTGAATAAAAACTGTTCAGATTCAGACTGTCTGATTGTCACTTTATAACAGAACTGAAACTATGTGATTGTATAACATAATGCAAATAATGAAATCACAGTGAAAAGCACAGATATTTTTTAGCCAGGACTTAACTATGTAAATTCAAAGCGGGAACTGCAATAATGATAAGGGATAACATAAAAAATATAGCATGGGGAATGTCATATTTTTTGATACAGAATCTTGACTGGTGCTAAAAGCAGTTCGGCTTAATTTTTGTTTTTGTAAAAGGGAGTCTATAATTAATTTGTACGTCCTGGTTTTATGCAGGAGGTGATAGGCAGGGTGCGCAAATCACTGATTTCGCTCAAACTTGGCACAAATGTTGGTTTGGTGAGTGAATGAATGTGGAAAAATGTAGCCCAAAATATTTTATTCCCCTCAAGCTAGCCCCTGCAGAAATGGCCATTTGAATCTAACGTGTACATATTTAATTAGATGTCTTCAGTGGTTTCAATAAGTTTTTTAGCAGGTGGGCATCAAGGTATGACAACTGGGCAGAATAAACGCAAGCTGATCGCTCATAGGGTTACATGTATAGTGATACTAATGTTTAAGAAGTTTTGCTGTACAATTTTAAGTTTGGCCACTGTAAATAAACAATATAGGACGATGATCTTGTCTTAATCTCGCCACATGTGATCAACTTCAAAGCAATTCGCAAATGCAAGTTTGTAATATTCAACACTTGCATCATTGTATTCAAACACAGGCATTGTGTGTTACTACAATGCAAACCACCGGAACTTACAGTGCACTCGCAAGAAACGAGAAAAGACTCAAATGAAACAAGATGTGTCTCGAGAGAAACGAGACTCGTCTCAAGAGAAACGAGACTCATCTCGAGAGAAATGAGACGCGTCTTGCGAGACAGTGGTAACTTATATTTGAGCGGTACTGTAAATCAGTTTTCCTACTGTTTACATAAAAAGATAGTTTCACGAAAATTTATATTCAGTATTCTATAATTACCGGCTTCAAAAGGTGTCTAGCAAAAACAAACTTGCCAGAGTTTTTAAATTCTCTGCTTTTCTTAATTACCATGAATGAAAAAATGTGTCTTAAACAAAGCACGTGAGCAGAGTTCTGCATTCTTTATACCGTAAAGAGAGTTGCGTGGTGTGTGAGGCTGCTTCTTTCCATCATTTTGATAGCAAATTAATAGCACAGAATAAAGCTGTTCAGTGTTCAGGAGTATTATGAAACTGAGCATGATATTGTTTTCAGTTTAATGCGAGCAGATTATAAATTTTTGTCTGCTGTTTATAGAAAAATAAAACTTGAAACTCGAACCAGTGTGAAACAAATTGGTCATGTGCTAGGCAACCAGTGAAAACAGGAAACCAATTGAGAGATTATCTTTAATTTCGTTGCTTTCTCAGGGCCAGGCTGAGAAAAAATTGCATACTTCCTTCAAACTTTATAGACGAAGAGCCAGAAACAGAAAAAAAGAGCATTCCCAAATATACTGTATTTTTAAAACTATTTTGCTATTTTGGATTTAAATTCATAGCAACGAACTGTAAATCGACAAGTTCGGCAGTAATTGGATTTCACGGTCAGTTTCAGACCATTTAATATTTTATTCTGCAAGAAAAAGGTTTTCTACCCAAAGACAGTACTAAACGAAACAGGCTCTTTTGTTGAAGTTTCTTGAAGAAGTTGTCCAAAGAGAGTGCGATATCTTTGTCAAGTACTGGAATTCGTACAAAATCCGTGGACAATATAAAGTGGAGATCCCAACAGGTGTTCCAGAACACATTTTTTCCTTCCCTGAGCGATACGGAGGAAAGAATATGGGGATAATGTTGAGCAAAGATCAGCTTACAGAAGTTGCTGAAGTGTCAGGTGATGGGGATGGGGATGCGTTTGATTTCATGGACCTAAGAGTTAAACTTAAGTCTGCACAACTACTTTCAAGTCCTGAAAAAGTTGAGTCAGGTTCTTTTAGATTTCTCAAGAGAAACTTTGTTAGTTAATTTATCACAAATATTGACATTAATATAATGGGGGTGTTTGCATGAGAAAACCTGCCCGGAAGCCAGTTTCACTCGGGGATGAAACCTTGGTTTCATATCTCGTTTACATTATGACTTTCTAAATTTCCTGATTATGTAAAGCGGCGCCATTATGGCGTTTTGACATTTTCCGTAATTAAATTAAAATTAGACAAGCTCTGAATCACTAACTTTTACTTTCTTCGGTAAATAATATGTTTAATATTTTCGACAATAAGCTTCGGAACTGAAACAGCAACAGCAGTAACATATTTGGTTCCTAATAAACCAATGCGATGAGCAACTGTGACAATTTTTTTAGAATATGAAATTTTGTCGTGACACATCCACCGATCGAATACAACAAACGACTAATTTTACAACTCAATTTATCAAAACGAAACTACATTAACACAAGTGCCGGTTGTGGGGAAGAAATTTAATAGAGCTTGCTTATGCAGTTTGTCTTCAAAGTATCATTTACCGTACAAAAAGTCCTAATTTTAGATGAACATTAATCTTTAAGTCCCATCAGTTCACAGTACTTGTTGTATTCATGCTCTTTGAAGAAAGTATCAATGCTTACGTGAGAAAGGTTCCTGGCGCAAAAATACGATTTGTCTGTATCCGATGTAAATTCAGAGGTAGCAATTTCAGGATCATACAGTTTGAACATTGAACTTTGAAGATCAACCAACATTATTTTTTTCTCCGAAAATGTGTAGCTGAAATGCACAAGGCATTCCGCTTTAGCGTACACTTCTTGGTGGTCCTCCGTCAGCGTTGCATAACAGGTTCCATTGTTGTTCATGTATCTTTGAAATTCGCCAGGTACGAATTCTTCCATTGTTACCGGGAGTTCATCTAAAACAGAGTGAAACACCTTACCGTGACTGGAAGAGTTCAATAACAAGTGGAAGAATTTCACCTAACCCGTTTTCTTTTCTGTTTTATTTGCTTCCGTTTCACGTTTACACTTTCATGTTAAATTTATATTTCTTTTATCCTCTTTTTCTTTTAATCGATGTAATGTAAATTCAACACATATCATCCACGTAATTGTAACACACTTAGCTTTACACTTTGCTATTATATTGCTTTGGTGTATGTATGGGCGTGATCCTTTCTTTTTTTTTTTTTCACTTTACAATTTTTTTTCTTGTAAAACTGGTGTAACTATCTTGTGTGGTAATAAAGCCTTTCCAAAAAAAAAGTAACTGAAGATATCGCAAAAAGAGGGGGGTACTCTCGATGAAAATCTCTGTGTAATGTTTCTGGCGACGGTGCATGTGTATTTGTACTTGTTTACAAGTATGATCTTCCACTGTAGATTTCAAGATGTTGATAATGGTTTTCACTGATGTAGGCTGGTATTTTTTCACCAAACATCCACCGGACAAACCAGCGTCACTGCTGGTCGCTCTAAAGGCATCTCTAAAGGCCCCACTGGAGAAGGGCTCCTCCTGTATTTGTAAGTTAATCAAACAAGCTGGAACCCATTTGTTCTTTTCTTCATCAAAATGTTGTTGTTGTAGAGTGGTAGTTTTCAATGGCTTCACCAGTGTTCCGGCTCTCAAAAGTTGTGCGATCGACACTGATTTGGGCACGACTGTTGGTGTAGTTACATGTTTAACCCGTGATGGTGAAGCTGGTGCTGACTTGGGACGAGCAGGTGTATGTTCAAATGACACCTCTGGAGCCTGAAATGTGTGATCGACATTCTCTTTTGGCTCAAGAAATCGGATGAAGAATACTTTGCGACCTTTGATCTGTTCGAACTTAGAACACGATGGACCTCTGTCTGATGCGAGAATATCACATGATCCAGCTGGAGCGTTGTAAAATCTTTCACAGGTTTCCTTGATGTTTTCTAAATTGAGTTCTTCGTAATCTTCAAATGGAACGAAGTCTCTGGTGTCCAATGGCTCGTATTTTGCTAATCGTCCTAAAGCAGTAGACTACATACTCTGAACAAGGATATCACTCGCAACGTTCCCCACGCTTGGTTTCTTTGGATTGTTTCCCTTATTTCCAACACATTTTTCAAACTCTTCTAAAGACTCCTTCTCTGCTGCCAGTCTTCTCCTTTTCATATCAGCTTCGTTTAATCACAACCAAACAGCTCGGTGTCTATTGATACTCTGTAGGATGCGCGCTCTAGCCTTGACAAGAGCATGCCGCAGTCCCGGGCCTTACTGCGTGGAGTGGTAACGCTGGGCAGTTCACTGTTTTTTTTTAATGGTGTTAGCGCTGGTCCGTTCCCAATAGACTTTTTTAAAATTTACAGTTAGAATCGTATTTGATTTAAAATTGAAAAACCTTTTGAAATCAATCTGGCTTTTAAAAGACAATTCAAAATAGAAATTGTAAGGTAAATCGAAGATAAAATAAAATGAAAACACGAATAGAGTTGATTATTCCATTAGAAAATGAAGTCGATCTTTGTTTTGAGGCTAAAAAGACGTGTGATAATGATGGGCCACCATACAGGACAAAGGGACTTTGTATCAGATTAGCGACAAGTTTCAGGCTGATATTTTCCTGCTGAGCATGGTGAATTTCACGTCGATCTGTTTCATGTCTGCCATCATATATCACAAAGCCTCTGAATCAGAATGTAAGTCTCTGAAATGTTTCCCAACTGTTCAGAATTATATTTTCAAACTTGAGATATAATTAAATGTCTGAAGATTTGTCTGTCTTGACTTACTGTTGAAACACCAAATTTACTTCATGATTTTCCTGTAATAAGTTGAGTGTGAAGACTTACTATGAGTGATTTAAATCATGAAACTTGAAGGCAGTCTCAGATCACTCAACAACTCTGAAAAGAGCGACCTAGATTTGCATGTTTCAATAATACAGTGATAGTAAAGGTGTTGGAAACCTCTATTCCTTGCTGTTCAGTACCAGTTTGAACTCTCAAATGTGAAGCATTCCTGCTTTTGCATGGGAATGCCCAAAATGGAATTGCTGGGCGCAGACTCAGTGTGAACTTTAACTAGGTTGAGATATTTTATTAACAAGCTATTTACAATTTCTTGACCTCTGAACTAAAGAAAGCAGCTTCTGCTTACATGCTTTGGCATAATTTGTACTAGTGATAAGCATCAGTTTTATTTGGGTGGTGGAAGAAAACTGTGTCATACTTCTGGATATTAGAATAGGGCTGCCATACATCCACCTGCAAAGGGAGATGTGAAATAGACTTGTGTGTGTGTGCTAGCTAGTAATGAGGTAGACAGAAAAAATGGTCATTCATCCAGACAACTGACTTTTACTTGGGCAAACTTGAGTCAACAGAACCTCCACAATGTTGAAATAGGCCAATGCTGATACTTTGCTCCAAGGCTTTGGAGAATAACAAGAAGTTGTATTAAGCCGAAAAGATATTTGATTTATTCCTCTTATAAGGCAAAGAGGTGAGTAAGGATTTTAATACATCAAATTTGGCCTAGATTGTTGCCTATCAGTGGTTAGTTTCTGTAATGAAATGGTAGCTAAGTAAGACAATAAGGAAGGTTAAAGTAAATTCAGATGAATGCAGTGTTTAATAGTTCTTGTCTCAAATGGAAATTCTTGGTGCAAGAGAGGAGCATGAACTGTTTGAAAACTGTTTCAGAGGTGGCAAAAAAACTTAGTGCCAGAAACTACAAAAAGGGCAGCAAAATAAGTAAAGTCAAATTTCCTGCACAATCTCCATCACAAATACTCTACTGGGCCCATTATTTAAGCCGTAAAGTCTAGAAGATCAAAACAAAAGTCTGAGGGTGATTATGAAGAGACAAAAACATAAATTATTAGATTCAAATATAGACCAGAGACATGTGATGATTCTCAATTCTGCCGAAGGACCTATCCAGTATTCACTGTAATAAACAATGCCAGATGCTTTTCTTGAAACTGAAGCAGACCTCTTGTAGTAATAAGCTATTAGGAGAGAGGCCAAATCCTCAACCTTAACGTAATGGAAAAGCGCTGTACCTACTGTGCTCACTATACAATGTGCTATAACTCTGTCAGTTAAGTGCAAACAAAAGGGTCCCGAAGCTGTTCAAAAAGGTAACCCTTACCATCATGGGGTCCAGAAATACAGAAATACTTCAGTTTATGCCGTTGATATTACACCACTGCGCGCGCGCACACACACACACACACACACACACACACACACACACACACACACACCACACAAATGCTGGAATGAAATATTACATTGTGATGAGTGATGACTGCAATCTGGCTCACATGGAATTAAACACCCACATTACTTCGTAGTGGAGTTCCCGCTCACAGGTTTACAGTGGAATATTTATCCCCGCTCCCTCAAAATGTCTAGAATTTAGATTTAGTGCTTGAACTAGAACTTTACTTTAGACGATTGAATGTGAGATGTGCAAAATCTTTAGAAAACTTTACAAACACTTTCCGCTCATGGAAGTCCACCATGTTTCTTTTCCAGGAAACCAGTACTTAGTCTCACTCGGCCAAATTTCTTAACAGGGGTTATCATAGAAACGTGGTTCCATGCCTCGAGGAAATAATTCACTTTTCCTGAGCAAAATTATCGGAAAAAACGTTTTACTCATGTGACACAAAAAATTAAACCCTTTTAGTATATCGGGACTCAAAGCGTACCTCCCATGAAACTTCACCTACCTTCAGATCTTTTCTCTGGGGAACAGAAAAATGGTGAGTTTTTTCCTGTGTAATTCGTACACATTTTAAGTGGGCTTTCATGCATAGCACAATGTTTCTGCAATCCATCACTGGGCAAGTTTGCTTCGCAATTTGAAGATACAAGGGAGATACATGGCCATTATTTTCATGATCATCTACTAAAAGACAAAAGCAGTTTTTCCGTTTTAAACCAAGCTGGAATCAACAAGAAATATCTAGCTAAGCATTTTCCTATTAATTTTGAGTATAAATTCAGCGAGAAGAATCACATGAGACATTTCTTTCAGATGTTTACAGAGCTATATTTTGTGGCATTCTCACAGTTTCAATATAAATTATGCAGCAGAAGATTCAACTCACAAGTTCCCTCAACTTATGTTTTCAGTAGTAATGGTGGCTTACATGGGCCGTAACCAATCAGGAACCGAGAAAGATAATAGGCTATTGTTTGGAGAACAATGGACTTTATTGTTCTCCAAATCCAAGATGGCGCCTTGAAAAATTGGATCAATCAGGAGCCGAATTAAGAATTCAAGATGGCGGCGCCCACGAAAGTCGGCCATGTTGGAAAACAGCCCACCAGCCTCGACAGAGGACCTGGGATCGGTCTCACGGGTTTCCATAGCGACACAAATCACGCCAGGGTCACGCAAAAATTGTCATGCAACTTCAAACTCGATACTGACAGTGTCCTGTGGTCCTAAACGACAGAGGTCCGTCCGGCAAGTGGCCAGACTGAGAGACTTGGGTCCGAGTCTAGCCTATACAGGGTGTGGCAAAGCATCATGGGACGATGACCTCATCGGGAACCAATCAGAATGAATTAAAGTACTTACAATGGTTGGCTTCCCCAGTGCCCCTCTGTTAAGGAGAGCACTAAACCAAACATCACACAATGTCAAATGTCACGAACTTTAATAGCAAATCTTTTGCGCTAACATTAAAAGATATGACGTCATTGCCATGTTGATCGAGTAAAAAGACCAGTTTCTATCGTCATCACACAATGTTTCAAATGAACTTTAATGTCCAAAACGTTTTCGCTAAAATTACAGAAAGCTGGTCATTGCGTCTCAAATAAGATAACACTATCAAACAAATGGAACAGAAATAATTTGATCTAACGTAAATGCAATCCTTGACGATTAACGAATAATAAGTCAAAAATATATAGGGTAAAAGGTGAGAAGAAAAAAAATACAATTGAAATACTTAAGAGGAAATGAATTGCTAATAGCGGTTTGCAATAAAATCTAAACTTCTTGATCTCGACTGTTCCCTTGAGAAAAGTATCAAAAGGCATTTTGGGCGACCATTGAAGAATTAACATAATTAGTCAGAGATGAAACATGGAATAAATTAAAACCGAAAAGCACATGTTTAGAAGCCGAAATCATGATAGACTGTATCTTAATCCTAGAGAATAAAATCAAAGGAATTTCAAACAAACGTTTCGCGCTTGAAGTAAAGATTTAACTTCATTTACAAACACTGCAAATCGCTCCTAATTCAACAATTATAGTTGTCTAAGCGGGTTTCCAATAGCGACAAAAATAAATCACTTACATCAAACATAGTCCTTTATTCCAAACATAGTCCTTTATTCACACAACTAGCAATCGCTCAACTCCATAGCCACGAAGACAGGAAAGAATGTTACGTTTAGAAAAGAAGACGTGTGCTGAACGTTGTCACAAGTAAAATGAATTTTATCAAGACCGATTGACTTATAAACGGGTATTAACAAAACAATAGACAATGTCACGTGGTTAACAACCAATGAGAGGATGGGGAATAGGGGGTACGCGATATCACGTGGTCAAGAATCAATGAGAAGACGGGGGATAAGGGGTTATACCTCACAGTAATGTCATTAAATTGTTTCAAGCAATACAAATAATCTGAGTCCTTACAACGTTTATTGAATAATAACTCCAAAGAAAGAATTGATTATAATTTTCACTCTTAAAGTCTTGACCGTCGGTATTCCACAGAGTGTTGGGAACTAAACTCGTTTCCAGTTTCTCAGATTCTTGGTCCCACCTCTTCCTCAAACTCGTTTCTAGTTTCTCAGGTTCTTGGTCCCACCTCTTGCTCCTCCTCCTCCCCAACCTCCTCCTCCACCTCCTCCTCCTCCTCCACCTCCACCTCCTTACCTCCTCCTCCTCCTTTTCCACCTCCTCCTCCTTAACCTCCTTCTTCACCTCCTACTTCTCCTCCTCCACTTCCTCCTCCTCCTCCTCCTCCTCAAGTCCTTTATTTTCGCTTTTTTCCATGATCGTAACGATCAACTAAATCACCAATAATTATCGGTTTAAGGAGAAGGAGGAGGTGGAGGAGGAGGAGGAGGTCGAGGAAGAGGAGAAGGAGGAGGAGAAGCAGGTGTAGGAGGAGGAGGTGAAGGAGGAGGAGGAAGAGGTGGAGAAAAAGGAGGAGGAGGTGTAGGAGGAGTTGGAGGAGGAGGAGGAGGTGGAGGAGGAGGATGAGGTGAGGAGGAGGAGGATGTGGTGAGGAGGAGGAGGTGAGGGGGTGGAGGTGGAGGAGGAGGTGGAGGAAAGGGAGGAGGAGGGGGCGGGGGAGGTGGAGGAGGAGGAGGAGATAGAGGAGAAGGTGGAGGAAAGGGGGGAGGAGCAGGAAGGGGAGGTGGAGGAGGTGGAGAAGGTGAAGGAGGAGGAGGAGGAAGAGGTGGAGAAGGAGGAGGAGGAGAAGCAGGAAGTGGAGGAGGACGAGGAGGAGGTGGAGGAGGAGGATGAGGTGATGAGGTGGAGGAGGAGGAGGATGAGGTGAGGAGGTGCAGGAGGAGCAGGAGGAGGAGGAGGAGGAGGTGAGGAGGTGGAGGAGGAGCAGGAGGAGGAGGTGGAGGAGGAGGTTGGGGAGGAGGAGGAGCAAGGGGTGGGACCAAGAACCTGAGAAACTGGAAACGAGTTTGAGGAGGAGGTGGGACCAAGAATCTGAGAAACTGGAAACGAGTTTAGTTCCCAACACTTTGTGGAATACCGACGGTCAAGACTTTAAGAGTGAAAATTATAATCAATTCTTTCTTTGGAGTTATTATTCAATAAACGTTGTAAGGACTCAGATTATTTGCATTGCTTGAAACAATTTAGTGACATTACTGTGAGGTATAACCCCTTATCCCCCGTCTTCTCATTGATTCTTGACCACGTGATATCGCGTACCCCCTATCCCCCATCCTCTCATTGGTTGTTAACCACGTGACATTGTCTATTGTTTTGTTAATACCCGTTTATAAGTCAATCGGTCTTGATAAAATTCATTTACTTGTGACAACGTTCAGCACACGTCTTCTTTTCTAAACGTAACATTCTTTCCTGTCTTCGTGGCTATGGAGTTGAGCGATTGCTAGTTGTGTGAATAAAGGACTATGTTTGGAATAAAGGACTATGTTTGATGTAAGTGATTTATTTTTGTCGCTATTGGAAACCCGCTTAGACAACTATAATTGTTGAATTAGGAGCGATTTGCAGTGTTTGTAAATGAAGTTAAATCTTTACTTCAAGCGCGAAACGTTTGTTTGAAATTCCTTTGATTTTATTCTCTAGGATTAAGATACAGTCTATCATGATTTCGGCTTCTAAACATGTGCTTTTCGGTTTTAATTTATTCCATGTTTCATCTCTGACTAATTATGTTAATTCTTCAATGGTCGCCCAAAATGCCTTTTGATACTTTTCTCAAGGGAACAGTCGAGATCAAGAAGTTTAGATTTTATTGCAAACCGCTATTAGCAATTCATTTCCTCTTAAGTATTTCAATTGTATTTTTTTTCTTCTCACCTTTTACCCTATATATTTTTGACTTATTATTCGTTAATCGTCAAGGATTGCATTTACGTTAGATCAAATTATTTCTGTTCCATTTGTTTGATAGTGTTATCTTATTTGAGACGCAATGACCAGCTTTCTGTAATTTTAGCGAAAACGTTTTGGACATTAAAGTTCATTTGAAACATTGTGTGATGACGATAGAAACTGGTCTTTTTACTCGATCAACATGGCAATGACGTCATATCTTTTAATGTTAGCGCAAAAGATTTGCTATTAAAGTTCGTGACATTTGACATTGTGTGATGTTTGGTTTAGTGCTCTCCTTAACAGAGGGGCACTGGGGAAGCCAACCATTGTAAGTACTTTAATTCATTCTGATTGGTTCCCGATGAGGTCATCGTCCCATGATGCTTTGCCACACCCTGTATAGGCTAGACTCGGACCCAAGTCTCTCAGTCTGGCCACTTGCCGGACAGACCTCTGTCGTTTAGACCACAGGACACTGTCAGTATCGAGTTTGAAGTTGCATGACAATTTTTGCGTGACCCTGGCGTAATTTGTGTCGCCATGGAAACCCGTGAGACCGATCCCAGGTCCTCTGTCGAGGCTGGTGGGCTGTTTTCCAACATGGCCGACTTTCGTGGGCGCCGCCATCTTGAATTCTTAATTCGGCTCCTGATTGATCCAATTTTTCAAGGCGCCATCTTGGATTTGGAGAACAATAAAGTCCATTGTTCTCCAAACAATGGCCTATTGTCTTTCTCGGTTCCTGATTGGTTACGGCCCATGTAAGCCACCATTACTACTGTATTCAGGTGTAAAATGGATTGGGGACAAGAAATAACTATATACATGTCACTTGGATGTGATTTTGCACTCTCCTTGATTCGTGGATTGCAAAATATCCAGTTTTGGGTCATCTGTTCAGTTGCTTTGACTCGAATTTTCAAGAGAATATCCATTGCCATCCCGCTCTCATCATCACAGATGTTAATTAATAGGTGGTCAACATTGGTACTCAAAAGGCCCTTCAAAATCTGCAGCTAGCCATCACAGCTACTGTAACATACAAATGTCTTTGAAAAACCTACCACAAAACACTCCGCCATCTTTGACTTAGATGTTGAAAAGTCAGCAGGTATCTTCCTTTAATTTAGTAGATACCTCATGTATGCCTGGTTTTAACCTTGTAAGTTTAACAGCATCCCAATTTATGGTCTAGCTTGGTGTTCAAGCTTTTCTTTGGGCAATTTATCTCCAACGAAAACCAACAATTATTGCTCTTCATTCACAAATTTAGTGGACTCCTTTTCCTCTAGGCATGTTACACCACAAAATGTGACATGTCTCAAAACACTCGAAATAGGTCTGCTGAATAAAATTTAGACTGACTTGCTTGGACAGGAAACTTGCAGTGAGCCTGGATATCATATGCCTGCTATTGCACATGACCTCCGTTTGTATGTAAATACAAGGTAGAATTAAAATCAACTATGCTACTCTTATTTGCACCATTGTGGTTATTCACTATCCAATAACCACACGTCCTCATGGAGATCTTTTGTTGGTGACTTTACGTCTTTCAAAATTGCCTGTTACAGCATCTTTTATCCACAACAAAATTTTTGAATGTCTTTTCCTTGCACGGTATCTGAAATAATCAATCAAGTGGTAAAGATTCCAGCTTACCATTGTAGCTCCAGGCGTCGTAACAACGTCGGAATGTCACAAAAGATAAAAAGACTACGAGGACTTCGCTCGAAATACTGATTTCAAACACCAAAGACTAAGTATGATTCGAACGTGATTTATTCGTATTAGCCGTGAGTTGATGTCCAAAACCGTCAAACTAAAATACAATCAAAAAACCTAGTCCAAGCGACACTTAAGACTAAAACTAAAATAACCATTACATAACACGAATATATATTAAAATACGCGAGCGCGAGGAAATCTAAAATACAACAATTGACCAAGAAATGCAACGAAAAGGGCAAGGAAGTAAATACACGCTTACCGATTGTCCACTCTGTAACGCCTGAATACACAAGTCGCAAGATAAACGCAGTAACCTTCGCAATAAGCTTTCTTGTGTAAAACAACTATCGCAAAACGATAACGTATGACATTTGTTTGATATGACATATGATATCGAAGCGTTACTGATACGCAACAAAGACAGAGAATAATACTCAACTGAAAATAATACATAACTCGACGACAATTACAACCATTATGGTTGACAGAGACCTTGTCTGACTTTTCCAAGGTACAATTAAGCAAATTCATTATTTTCCAAGTTGCATTGGTGAAGCGATTTCACTCCTTCACTGGGTCACTTCTTGTCAGACATTTTGAACCGCATGGGGGGAGGGGAACTGTCATGAAAAAGTCAGGGATGCTCGTCAAAAAATTTGAATTTAAAGGAGACTAATGTGGGAGTTGCTTGAACTTCGTTAGATCCCTAAAAAATACCCACTTAAGGTGGCTCTATACAGTTTTTTTGGCGCGCGAAGCATGGGTACTAATGGCGCGAGCGCGCGAGTATGGAAAGGAAAAGAAAAGACAAGAATAAACATGGCGGCGAGACTTTTATCGCGAGTCGCGTTCCACTTACCGCTATCCGTTTTATCCCGAACAAGTGTTCATCACCAAACGCCAAGAAATGTGTTTAATATTACACTTCTTTCGTCTTCTCCTGACGTGGTTAAACTGAGAAGCCAATTCGCAGCACTTATCGCGCCGACATCAGAGAGAGAAGACAGTCGTGATCGTACGCGAAGAAGTCACAGAGTGGTCACGGTGTACTTTTTACGGTTGGAGGCTTCGCTTTGAGTTCCCTGGGCGATGAAACACCGAAAACAGCTGGAGTGTCTGCAAAGGCGCAACTGACACCGGAAACAAAACCACCATTGCGTGACGAGAAGGGTCGGTTCTCACAAAAGAAACCCACTCAAAGTGGAAACACGGACGACAGGACTCGTGGGATAAAGGAGTGGAGGGCAAAGAGGAAATTAGAGTTTCAAGAAATGGTCGAAGATTGGTCCCCACCAAAGAAAAGAGAAACCCGTTTAAGTCAGGTGTAGTTTAAATCTTGTTTTCCCTATACGTGGCACCAAGCGATTCCCTAAAAGTTTTAAGACAAGTGCTTCATCAAGACTTTCTTTGCTCTGAAATAGTTCTCAATTTGAACTTTTGTATTATACCACAGATAGTTCATAGCAAATTATCTCGTCAACATGATTATACCTGAACACTTTGACATTTCATTTTAAAATTCCAACAACTTTTTTGTTACAGTTACAACCTAATAATTACCATTAAAACGTATAAGTTTTGAATTTTTATCGGAAACAAACAAAGGAGGAAAATTGCATTCCACATGGAAGTAGAATTATGGACTTGGATGTTTTGAGAAGTTCATGGAAATGTTGTCAGCACTGTAAAGCAGGTGAGAAGAACCATTTTTCTGCCCAAAGAAAATCAACACTAAAGAAAAGTCAAAATGAATTATCAGTTTTATGGCAAGTACACACAGCTCTAAGGCTATAAAATTAACAGGTTTCCAAAAAAACAACCTTGGACATCAGTACATTAGCCAAACACTTGAGAGCCTCAACATTGAACCTGGTATACACTGTATCAGCTACATTGAAAGGATGGATCACAAGGCTACCCAAGACAAACTAAGAAAAAACAGCATTAATTTCAAACGCGGAAGAGTTCAACTACATAAGCAGAAGTTAAATCTTGATGGTAAAAAACAAGCTAAGGAAGGAAACACATACCAAAGTGGAATAGGACTTAACCTGGATCCAAACAATTCTACCAAACTGATCCAAGAATTTGACATCATCAATTTGAAAATTTCAAGTGAGGAGCTGAAAAACTTTGAAACATGCATTCCTGAATAAACGATCAGACCAGTGGCGGAGAAATCTCCCTATGACAGAAACACTGTTTACAATTTCATCATTTACGATATTGAAACAAACACGTCTGGAAAAACCGCAGAAATATGCCAGCTTTCAGCAGTTGATCAATCAGGTTTGCACTGTTTCAACGACTATATATTACCTTTGAGGGATGTAGATATTCATGCTACAAGGGTAAATGATTTAAGTGTCCGAACAGTCAGAGGCGTCAGGACCCTGTTCAAAAACAATCAACCAGTCGAAACTGTGTCACTTGGAAAGTCCCTCGAAAATTTTCTAACCTACTTGGAGAAAACTGTCAGGCGTGTGAAAAGCGATAATAATATTTATACTGTTTTAATCGGGCACAACTCTCAGGTTTTCGATGACCCAACTCTTTTTCGTCAAGGTGGACATCAACTTTGTGAAAAGCTTTCCTGTCTTAACGTTTTCTTTTCTGACACTCTCCCTGTGATGAAGAACTTGGTCAAACGTAAACATCCCTCTCTGGTCTTACCGGATGGTTCCACAGTTAAATTAAATCAGTAATCCATTTATCAGACACTTTTCCATGAGCCTTTCCCCGCACACGATAAAATGGAGGATGTTAGAGCTTTAAGAAGAATAGTTTTCGACTCCCGTTTGAACATTTCAGAGGACATGTTGACAGAGAACATGTCAACAACACAGTACGCAGAAAACGACGTGAAATACCTTAATCGTCGCTACGAACTCCTGCAGACGTTCCGAGGAACGCTTAATCATCCAACAAACGCGGAATTCCCCATCAAGCAACAGATTGCTGAAAAAATAGCCGGAAGTGGCATTTCATATCGAGATCTTAAGAATGTTTTCGAGAAGTTCGGAGCAAAAGGGCTTGTTGGCGTATTGTCTCTGCCTCCATCTTCAGCAACTAGCAAGACCCCGCGAGTGACAAAAACAACCCGTATTCTAGCCAAGATCGTTGAGCACTTCAAAGCAGTGGAGGAAACCACAAGTTAAAACGCATTTCCATAAGTATTACAACACTTATTAGGTATACTTTTCGCCATAGTGGGGAAAAATAAGCTTCTACATCTGGACTAATTTTCAACTAGCACGTGCGAAGGAAGCGAAACGTGAGCATGCGCAGTACCGTAACTTGAAGAATTTCTATTTTGATGACGTCACGAAAATACAGGGGTCTTTGGGTGATCTAAAACGCATATTGAGCGCGTTCCAGACGGTGAATTTTTTTGAAAATTGGCACATGGATAGGATTTTTCTTTTTCTCGCTGTTAAGCAAAAGTCATCAAATTTTATACATACATTAATGTAATATGCGTCAAAAACGAAAATTGCGAATTCCTCCGAAAATTATGTACAGATTTTCTTGTAGCTCTGTCAGTTGAAACTCCTTGTGTGTTCTCTGTGTTTCCCCCAAAACAAAGAAAATTCACCGTGTAGAAACCTAGAAACACCGTCTAGAAGTCAGGTAGGTTAAAAAAACAAGCCAAGTATTTTTATCAGTAGTTGCCATAGCAACAACATTTAGGTTCTGAAAGTGTCTTCCATACGTAGCCTAAGGCTGTAGTTTTTTATTATTGACCTTCTACCGAGTGCTATGTTGTAAACATTTGCCAAGGGAGAAATTACTTATGCATATTTAATATCCAAAGCTTTGTGAAATACTATATAGAGCCACCTTAAAACGGAATACGTTTGATTACTAGCCACTGTTCAAGAAAGGATCCCGCACGCACTACTAGACCCGACTCTTGTACTCGAGAGATAAGCAGAAATCAAGTCTAAAATTAAAACAGAAATTAAATGAGAGCGTTTGTTTTATTATTTCTTTGAGTGCACCCTAAAGGATACTCTGACAGCTAAAAATGGCAACGTTTCGTCATCAACACACTAAGTGAGACCAGAATCCTTGTTTGTTTCCGAGATGACGAGCATCCCCGACCTTCTGATATAGAAATCTCACCCGGGTTTCGAACACCCAAGGCCATTTGACAGTCAGTCGCACTATCAAGTTAGTTATTCTTTGAATTTCTGACGCAAGTGCTCAATATCTTACTGCAGAAATGATCTACATCGAATAGATTTTCGAAAGTTTCTTATATCGAAGCTACATGTAATTATATGAATGCCTGATTTCTCGAAGGTGTCCGCTTATACAAGTTTAACTGTACAGTATGGGGCCCAGTTCTCGGCCACAAAAAACCTAAACTTGTATTTCTTACCTTGGAATAGCCGTAAGGACTTAAAATTTCACGCATAACTAGCTTCAGCATTCAGTGTACACATGTAGAGCTATCGACTGCTCAACGCTGTTTTCTCCCGAGTAATAACGAAAATGGAGGCTTCGTTCGTGGGCCCAGTTATCGGCCACAAAAGAGTGCACGCGATTCCTCAGAATAAACAACGCTTTATTACCATTTTTTGTTGTTAAATCACTTATAAGGCTTGTGTTTTGATATTTCGATCACAAATTATCCTTAAAGAGCTTTGTTTCATGTTAGAAAAGGAAGTTTTCGGGGAAACCAAATTCACCTATCTTCGCGTCATCTCGACGTGCTCACAGAAAAACACGGCAGGACGAAACAAAACTCGGCAGAACGGAAGACAAGGAATCAAGCTACCTTTGGAAACAATTGCTTTTTATTCAGATTCATTTGTGGCGCGAAAAATAAACGCTGAACTAAAAGTGGCCGATGACTGGGCCCGGCCGAGAACTGGGCCCCACACTGTACTCGATCGCCGAAAAAGATGATATTGAAAGTAACAAAATTGATGAGCTGTATGAATTTTGGAATGATTCAAGCTGTGCTTAAAGTTTTAGACGATCAACAGGCAAGAGAATTGAGGAGAATTTGAATGACGCGTTTCGCTATTACTTATACGGTATTGCAAATAAATGCGCAGGGTACACATAAATATGGACATGGCGAAATTGCGATGATATGAA
>NW_028301564.1:10772500-10897500 GCF_042242905.1 Orbicella faveolata
TCTTACTCTGGTAGGCTTCAACCACATTTCTTTTATTAATACTTGCAGGAAGCATGCAAACGGCACAATGTAAACGGTTCAATCACTTTTGAAACGGAGATTCAAACATGTGTTCAGTAAATGCTGTTAAAGTAGTTTTACGGTTAATAACTAGCGGTTACACGTTATAATATATTAACCATCGATTTCGGTCGACCGTTACTGTCATTCTTCTTGAGAAGCCTTGGAACACACCTTTCTTGTATTTACAGTGAACCTTGAGCAGACCTGCGTCGTCAATAATAAATAACGTAACCATTTGGTCTCATGGGGGAGTGGTCTGTACCCGTCGCATCTGGACCCACCACCATAGACTAAATGTAATTTGATGAACACCTTTTTTTTCCTATATCCCACGCATAATTTTCCACATATTTCGGAAGACTATTGTCAGAAACTTGTCTCAGGAACAAATTCCTTAGCTTTTTGATGTGTTTATACGAGAAGACTGGGTACAAGACCTTGATGAGAAACGATATAATTAGGTCCTTTTATAGACTCGTGTTACCTACAGTTTAAACTTTAAATTATTGCATGTAAAGCGTTTTTCAGACAAGAAATATCTAAGGAAATTTGGAGTATTTAAGAGTAATTATAAAGATTAGCGAAAAAACTGAGCAACGACGTTTCGGTGTCATCCTGGCACCATTTTCAAGTTAAAAAATATTTGGGCGAAAAGTAAACTAATTTATACCAATGGTAGAGGTGCGAAATTGAATATTCTCAACAGAATGCGAACGCCTTAAACTGATCTTTTCTAACCTCAAGTACTCAGATTCTCTTGTGAACTCCACCATCACCCGTTTCGTTAATTCAGTGATGTCACCAGACACAAGATCGACGCCTCCAACAGAGAATATCTACCGCATTGTCCTGCCTTTTAAAGAACAGAAATCAGCGGACATAGTAAAGAAACATCTCTCGGACTTGAGTAATAAACTTGATCACAAACTACAGCCGGTGTTCAGAAGCCGTAAAATTGGCGATGATCTCAAAGTACAAGAGCCAAAACCACCTTTGATCAATCAACAGTGCGTTGTTTATAACTATATATGTGATCTGTGTGATGCAGAATACGTCGGTTACACTAGCCGTCATCTTTACAAGCGCATTGAGGAACACCGATTTACCGCCATCGGAAAACACCTTCAAAATGAACACCGAGTTGATACAGTTGGTGACCTGACTAACAACTTTAAGATCCTAAAGAAATGTCAGGGAAAGTTCGATTGCTTGATCCACGAAATGTTGTGGATTCACAAGAAGAAACCGAGCCTTAACACACAGTCAGACTCTATTCGCGCAAAAGTATTTGTTTAGGCTTTGAACAGACACTGAACTCATTACCGGTGTTTGACACCTCATTGGAATGAACATGAACATTGAACAGCTATCTTAATCTTAATTTATTCAATTTCGCACCTCTACCATTGGTATAAATTAGTTTACTTTTCGCACAAATATTTTTTAACTTGAAAATGGTGCCAGGATGACACCGAAACGTCGTTGCTCAGTTTTTTCGCTAATCTTTATTGTTAACTGTATTTCCAAATTTAATCTTTTAAGAGTAATTGCCACTAAAAATCAAAGAAATCGCGGCCACGGTCGAAAAATCGATTTTGCTCATACTTTGCCAGTTTGAAGGCCTAGGTAAGTAACTGACGGAAATCAAGTTAGCTTTTTGAAATATCCAATATAACGGCAGAAATTCACGAAAAACGGTTATCGCACCGAAAGCTTAGATTTCACTTCGCGGTAATCCGAAATTTTACACTTTTCAGCTTCTTGCTACACAGTCGTTTACATCGCTGTGAAACGTCCTCAACTTTAAATGTATACATTGATTCTTCCTTAATCAAGAGATAGTGATTATTTTTATTTCTTGTGTTTTCTGGCCGAACTGAGCCCCGATTAAGTAGACACACTCTTCTAATTACAACAAAACTCAAAAGTTATGCAAATTCAGGGAGGAAAAATGCTGACCGGTAGTGCTTCAAATTGTCTGATATTCTAGCAAAAGACAGTTCAGTCGATGAAGTTTAGGCTTACGGATTCATTTTTGTGGGATCTACCAGCAATTTTGCATGAACGCCGATCAAAAATCGAGAAAATTGCAATTCAGCCCCTTTGAAATTTGCAATGTAACGCAACACGCTAGAATAGGTAAAAATCCTTTGTTGGCTTGAGACAGGACAATCAAAGCCTATTAATGTCTTTAACGTTTGAAACGCTTTAGAAATAATATTTAACTTAGAAATTGCCTGTAATAGCTAAAAAACACGAGTAGAACCAAACTTAATCGCTCACTAACTCTCCCTGTTTTGTGTCACGCATGATACACTTGGCCGATGCTACAATCTTGGAAATGACAATCTGTGGCGAAGGTCAAATAATTTATGCAGCTTCGGGATAACTGACGGAGTGTTTGAAGCGTTCAAAGTATTTCCCCACCAGTTGCTCTTAGATTCCCTTTGTGTTTAGATAACTCTTCCCAGAAGCAATTCAAATCTGCAGGAGCAAGGATATTCGGGACGGCTAAAACGCACTGTTCAGCTTTCTCAAATAACAACGCGTACTAGAGCTTTACACTGCAATCCACGGTGCTACTATGCAGCGAGTACGTGACGGACTTGGAAGATGCGCCAAATCTGTAGAAGATGATGGAGCTTTCTCCAGAACTCAACCTTCAATCGCTTTTTCAAATTATGCGATATTCAGCTATCAGTTTGCTTTCCTTTGAAGCTTCGTCCAGTACAAAAAGCTTACCTTTGCATTCAGCTCATTGATCGGGGTGGAAAAAGAGACGTCAGTATCAGTTTCATGATCAACTTGCAGGGCGAGAAAGGAAGAGAAAAGAGTTGAATTGCATTGATAACGCTGGGGTGGGGATGAGAGAAAACTCCTGATAAAAATTGCCTTGTTTACAAACCAAATTTGTGACGCCACGGTTGGTTTTCATTGCTACTTAGCACTGAAGCATGAAGCATTTTAGTAGCCAATGACATGTCGGTATATCTTTAACCTACTTTGTGGTTTACACTTCTGAAAAAAATTAGTGCTACCTACTCTTTATCATGCTTTATCATGTAGTCTTGTGGATCGTGTTATACCAACAACTACTGTCTCATTCAGTTGACGAGCCTTTCTTCGACCCTGGTTTAACAAGCTTTTCAGTTCAAATAAATTAACAAGAAATAATTCGAAAACAAAAGTATCCTGTAAGATGTTGGATGTTGCAACAAGGTGGCCAAACGTAATTAAGCAAATTGCTTGTGTGCAACATTGGTGACATTCTTGCGCGCGTCAATTTTTTTCCCTTGCTTCTAGTCCAGTTCTGGCCCTTTCTCTGTCACGAAACGTCGGGAGAGAGCCGAGAGAGAGGGACCCTCCCTCTCGACGTTGCGTGACAAGGAGAGGGCCAGAACAGGACTACCTTGCTTCTGGATAGTCATTGAGGGTGTGACCGTTAAAACTACGGAAATGATTTATTTATTATTCCTAAAGTATTTGCTTACCTCGACTTCCTTCAATGATGAAAACTTTTAGAACAAGGACTGGCGTCTTGCTTTTTATCAGGTCAGACTGATTTTAAAGTACAAGCCAGCAGGTGCAAGTCAAGGAGGAATATGTGTTGTTATCATTGAGGAGAGTTTCTGGTTCTCTGTTCATCAAAGACTTCAGTCGTCACTGGCGCGCCTGAGCCCACAGGGAAGAACTGTTCTGAATCTTCTAGTAAATTCACGGACTTGAATAAATTTCCATTTGCCGTGTGTGTAATTTCCACAGATCCTTGAGTGACATGAATCAACTTCTGGACCTGTACCTAATCAGGAGCCGGTCATGGGCTCCTGACCTAATCAATGAGATTGTCGATTCCAAGAAGTTTCTCGGTTTCTCGAAACGCACACATTCGCCAAAAATATTCTTCACGTATGTCTTAATGCGATAAAATCTGAAGGACTTTTAGTGGCTTTTGATATCCTTGTTACACTGTATGAGCGGTATGACCGTAACTGCGTGCCGGCACAAATTCCACCGTATTGAAGAACGAACTCGCGCGGGGCGTCTTTAACTCATCCAGCTTACTTCGATTCTTCTTTGATAAGTGCGTTGTTTGCTTGGTTATCGATACAACATTAACTCTTCTTGGGAATAGATAGCCTCCTACTGGCTGGCGACGGCATAAAGCTTGTAATCCCTAACATCGTTCCAATATGTATATACTATTGGGACCTTTTTTACTTCGTTCGGCGGGTTAACTGGGCAATCTTCTCTTATTAATGCATGATTTCGCACATCAACAACAAAGATCTTGTTATTAAAATTTGACTCATTTTGAACGGTGAAAAAAATGGTTTCAAATTTGTTTCCCTTGAAAAATCGCTCGAGCGTGACACTGGGCAGCGAGAAGATGGAGAGTGCGATTTAAAAGTTTGGTGTTTCTTTTTCGCTTTTTTTTAAACTCTTGTCGGCTATTTTTTTTGTAAGTTAAATACTACTTTTAAAGCTTTTCAAATGTAAAAGACATTAATAGGCTTTGATTGTCCTGTCTCAAGCCAACAAAAATGGTCTTACCTATTTTAGCGTATTGCGTTACATTGCAAATTTCAAAGGGGCTGAATTGCAATTTTCTCGATTTTTGATCGACGTTCATGCAAAATTGCTAGTAGATCCCACAAAAATGAAACTGTAGGCCTACAATTCATTGGCTGAACTGTCTTTTGCTAGAATATCAGACAATTTGAAGCACTACCGGTCAGCGTTTTTCCTCACTGAATTTGCACAACTTTTGAGTTTTGTTTTAATTAGAAAAGTATGTCTACTTAATCGGGGCTCAGTTCGGCCAGAAAACACAAGAAATAAAAATAATCACTATCTCTTGATTAAGGAAGAATCAATGTATACATTTAAAGTTGAGAACGTTTCACAGCGATATAAACGACTGTGTAGCAAGAAGCTGAAAAGTGTAAAATTTCGGATTACCGCGAAGTGAAATCTGAGCTTTCGGTGCGATAACCGTTTTTCGTGAATTTCTGCCGTTATATTGGATATTTCAAAAAACCAACTTGATTTCCGTCAGTTACTTACCTAGGCCTTCAAACTGGCAAAGTACGAGCAAAATCGATTTTTCGACCGTGGCCACATTTTAAGAATTTTCTTTGATTTTTACTGACATTTACTCTCAATTCCTTTCATTTTTCAATACAGAAAGAAGTGAAAGAAGAGATGGAAGAGGAGCCTCATCAAGTCTCTTTCACTTGAAAGTCAGGGCCCAAATCTGAAGCAAGTCTTTACAAACCGTCTTTCTCGGAGGAAAAAAGTGAGTCACCAAGAGAAAAGCTGAACAAGTTCCTCGCCTCAAGGGATATTAGTCCAATCCGCCATTCTTTGGATAAACCCTGGATAGAACCATCCGAAAGAACAAAACGGCATTATACCCGAAAGGCGCGACAAACTGTTCATGCTTTATTGAATGAAATTGCCCCTGAGAACTCTGAGATGCTTTTCTCCTCACTCGTTAAATCAAAGCTTGAAGAAAATACTATCGACTCATCCCTGATGGAATGTCTAACCGAATGTTATAACAACGCGACTCACTGGAGCACTCGCAGACAGTTGTTGTCCATCATGGCAGACAAACTGACTTTCAAGGATTTGCAGAGATGGATACCCAAATTGTCCAGGTATCGCTTTAACATAGCTAGACATCATCTATTGCTCCATGGTCGAGGCTCCAAAGTTCCTTCAGTTAAAAACACGAGAATGTGTATTGCCCATGAGAAGCTGGATCATTTCCTGGCATTTGTTACGAGTACTCACATAATACAAGATCTACCTTTTGGTGAGAAAACATTGAAGCTTTCATCAAACGCCGAAATAAAGGTTCCCAATGTTGTAAGAAGTCTCATCCCTGAGCACATTGTGCTGCAGTATCTTGGCTACTGCAAAGGTGTGGGTTTTACGCCAATGAGTCGCAGTACGCTATGCAAAGTTCTCAGTGTATGTTCCGCTTCCACGAGGAAATCCCTGCAGGGCTTGGACTATGTTTCAGCAGCTGGAGCCAAAACTTTTGACGAATTGGAAAAGGTAGTTGACAAACTTGGAGATGACTATGGAAAAGGTTTCACATGGGCAAAAGTACAGAAAGAGAAACTTGAACTAACTAAACACTACCTTAAAGGTGACTACAAGGTAAGGGTTTCCCGCGAGTGCATTAGCTTTAGTTTGACGAAAGAAAAATATCGGTCATATCTTGTTACTCCTAAATTCGATGTTACCCGAGAGAACTTTTCATTCAACCGAGAGTTACGGAACTTTCGCAAGGGGGGCAAATGGTACGGAAATTTTATTGGAAAGTGTTCGAAAACACGAACATTATTGAATTTCCGAAAAGCGAATTAGTGGACCGAGCATTTCTGAAATTCCTCCCAATGCTCTTGTTTATTCATATTTGATACATTTTGTCTTAAAACGTGGTCATCTTATGATATAGGCGTATATTTTATAATTATCATGTGAAGTATAGGCGTCACCCACTGAGCAGCTGATTCGTCACGTTCTTATGCATGATTTACAATTTATACTAAACAATGTAAGTAGGAACACCTCAGTATAATAATAATAATAATAATGATGATGATGATGACGACAACGACGACGACGATGATAATTTTAAACAAATTTTTAAACAGATTAACCCAAATGGAACCAATAGCTTCATCATTTGTTTCATTGTCGTCACAGAGGCCGCGATCCTTTTCGTCAGCATTAAGAATCGCGACCTCTGGGTGGGTCCAACAGGGGAAGTCCTTGATTCACATGAGAAAATATGTCAATGCTGGCCATGACAACGAGACAGCCTCACAAATGACACAATCTTCTCAGTTTCTTTCCTTTGGCCCAGTCTTCCCAACCACTCGTAGGTTTTAAACGTTCGGCCTCGTTTTTACATTTGCCCTTGCCTTTGCGCTTGTCTTTACCCAGGAGAATGTCAGCCTTTCTTAGGAGTGTTCCCAGATCCGAGTCAGGTGGTGGAATGGGTGTTTTAGCAGCGGATTGCTTCCTTTTAACACCTGACGTAGACGGTGTAGCTTCTTCCTTGATCTTTGGTATTTTTGTACCTCGAGAAGCGTTCTTAATCAATTGTTTGAACATGGTTTCCAACGGACCCTTCACCAAATCTCCTTCCTCCTCATCTTCCTCTTCACCGACATTAGCACTATTGCTCGACAAAGGACCAATTTGTCTGATACGTTTGGTTAAACGACCTCTCTGACGAGCTAGAGGTTTAATTTTCTTGATGGCAATCGAATCTGGAATCCATTTATCACGGAGTATCACGTGACTTTCGGCGGCCAATCGACCCGCTTTGTCCAACAAGGCATTGTCGGTGATTTCTCCTTTGTAATACTGAACCAATTGGTCAAACTCTTTTGTGGGTACCATCATGACCTCTTCTGTCATCCTCGAAATGTTGCTGGAGTAACGTTTCGTAGCAGTCTTGCCAGTAACGAACCTCTTGATGAACCTTTTCTAGTTTCAGCTCCAGGCTACGTTTTGTTTCTTCTACTGTAGAACACTCCTTACACAACAGGATGGTCTCACCTGCTTCGGTCTCGTCGCGGTGTCGTTTGCAAGCTGAACACAGATCCTCGTACTTAAATGCCATATGCTCTTGAAGGAGGGCGTTGTAAGCTCGATGCCAATGTTCCACATCACGTTTCAGGGCGTCTTCTCTTTCGATGGCTTGTTGTAGTAACCTGACCAATTCGCTCAAGGTGTCTTTGGGTTTGGGGACGAAGTCGTAACCTTGCAGTGGGTAACCGTGGGAATCTCTGGTGTTTAACATCGACATGCTTGGAACACGTCGTTCAAACCTTGCCAGAATCCGCTACCTTTTTGTTTTTGGAGATGTTCTCTACGCCTCTTGACCGAGTTTCTGCGTTTCCCCACCTCGCGTAGCGTTGTCTTATAGCGATGCAGTTTCGCCATGGTGATTGGGTGAACGGGAATTCTCTTTCGTAATAGATTGAGAACCATTTCGCTTACAGCGTTGATTTGATCTGAATTAGCATGTTCTAACATCTCGTGTCTCCTGTTCCGATTGGCCTCTTGGAGAATAGCTTCCAAGAAAGGGCGTTGTCTGCGTAATCGAATCATACTTCCCAAGGTGCAGGACGTCTGTTGTAACTGCCTGTGACACCCTTTACACCCATTCTCTTATACCGTTTGTCCTTTCCGAGCTTGTACCCGATCTTGGCTGCATTCTTGAGAACAGTAAACAGTGCACCTCCACGTTGTCTCTTGTTATAGTGATTCACATTGTCTCTGATTCCTTTTGCTGCCTGACTCGCTAATTTCAAAGCCAGCGTAGCAAAGGTAGGTGAGGGTCCCGATAAGAACATACTAGCTCCTTCGGCGATCTTGTCAACCAATCTATGTTTACGTCGTGCCAGTGCTCCACCTCGCTGTTTACTTCTTTTCTTGGTCTTTGGTTTATTTTTCATCGTCGACGTTTACGCGAAGCAACTTCCAAACCCTTTTTCACACCGTAACCAGCTGCACCAGAGATTCTTCCTAGAGCCGCCGCCTTGCCTGCTGCTACTAAAGCTGGAATGAGAGCTGCCAATGGTAACAATCCCCCTTTTTGTGTCCTCCTACGTCTCCTTGGTTTTTTACGAACTGTTCGTTTGCTCTTCATGACACATACTACCACTCGCACGTAAGTGCTCCCGCTTTTATCGACGTGGTCGTAGCGAAATCGTTGTTCGTATTCTTGCACGCACTTGTCAGATACTGGGGGTGTGAAATCAGTGATTGTGTCATCCAAGGTTTGCATCTTGATTAAAAATCCCTCAAACTCCTCCATCGGAAGTCCTCCCGCGTAGGTTCTCAATTCGATCAATGTTTTGTCGTAAGTGGTGTAGGCAAAGCGACACATGTCGATTTTGAACGAAAACTTTTTGAAATCGTTCCACCCCTTAATCACAGTTCCAGCGGCAGTTAAACAGGCAATCAGGAGACTGTTTTCTGAGACGGATCCTACGACAATGCCTGCTGCCACGATGATCAATGCCAACGCGTTCAAACAACCGTGGCACCACTTAAAATGGTAAAACATCTGGCGATGACACCACCACTGACGGTGGTAAAAGGCAAACAACCCATCCAATCGGTACAACAAATCTTTATTTACCAACTGGGCGCTTTTCTTGGATCCGTTCATTAGAGATACGGTAGTGATTGAATCTTGGGAAGAACTCATCACGATGTCTCGATGAATTTGTGACATCTCATACATCCTTCGTCCTTTAAAAGGTGGCTGAGAATCCTTTGATTGTCCGAACTGCCGGGATGTAAATCCAAGACCATGTATCCGAACGGACGTTCTGTCAAACGTTGAAAAGTGTCTTGTAAAACTTGCCATTGGGTGAGAAATGCCTGTACCAGTAAATTTCTCATGCCTAATTGATCTCGTGGATTCTTGAAGGCTACGACATAGTGGGCGTTTCTGGAAATACTCTTGGCATATTTCCCCGGCGGAAACATGTCTTGGCACAAGTAGAGCGCGGTGACGTTCTGATGGTGAGAATGTTTGGTGAACAGATCCAACACTCGTTTATCGTTCCCTCCTTCAGCCATTAGATCGTCCAAGACGAGTAATCCGCCTTTAGGAAACCACGTTTTCAGTTGATCTGTGTCGGGAACGCCTTCGTGAAACTTGACCCCCTGTTCTTTCATGGGCTGAAACCCGTCTTGCCACATTCCGTAGCATGTCCAGAGCTGCATACAAACGAAGTCGAGCCCAACATGTCGTGAAACAAGCGATGAAAATGTGGAGGTTTGGTGAGACAGGTTTGTCATTAGATTTCAGTTTATAGTGAATTTCAACGATGTCTTCAGACAATACACTAACGTAGCAAATGTCATGTGCATCACTTTCATGGAATGCACTGAACCTCATAGGATCCCCGAACTCTTTGATTTGAGTTTTGTTTTTTGCGCTGGCCAAACTTTCCCCACATGGAATTCAACATCATTTTTGCAAGGCTACGTTTGCCGGGATTCTTTTCAATGTTGTGGCGGTTGAGTTCGATGCCCTCTTTCGCTTTGTAGGATCTCAGATGTTCTTGCTGTTTGACGGCATCATTGCCTACATGAGCTGGCCAGCCGCTCGCCTCCTCTTTAATCTTTAACCATGTATTCACATAGTCTTTCAAGAGACCTTTCCTCGTTTCAGAAAAATGCCAGACTCCGTGAATGTAAGTTATTTTGTAGCCCTTCTCAACGGCTTTGTTCAGTTCGGGGGTACACCATGTACCTGTAATTTGTCTTTCACTGTCGCTGTGACTGCAAACCCAGGACCGTTGTAGCATTGGTTTTTCCATCTCTTCTTGTACACAGGCTCTACATAGCGGGAATGTCAGTTTACCATTTTCACGCAGCGGAAGTACTGGATGAAACAGTTTTTCTGGAGGTAAGATTGTGACTTTGGCAATCCCGAAGTAATTTTGGATGTCTGTGTCTTCCGGCTGAAATATAATTTCAGGGTGGCCGACAGGATACTCAGAATTGTTATTGATGAACGGATAGAGAGATGTAAAATCATAGTAATAAATCTTCTCTCCTAATACTTCTCTCTCGTCTCTTCTCTCCTAATATGTCAACCAGATGATAAAGTTTGACAGCGTTTGTTCGTCCGCCGCAGAAGGCATCACGGGGATTTATTGGCTCCACCAAATCGAGGCTGGCTACAAAGTTCCTGACGTCCTCCCTTTCTTCTTTCATTTTCCGCCAATCACATTCCCACATTTCGATGACGTTGTAACTAGTCTAAAAGAACATACAATACAACTCATTTATAGCCTTCCCTTTAATGTTACAAAAGACACTAGACTCGCCATTTTCCAATACAAAATAATTCATCACATTCTACCCACAAATTCGACACTTTTTAGAGATTCATTAAAGGAACATGATAAATGTCACCTCTGTGGAGAAAGACAAACGTTAACCCACCTTTTTGTTACCTGTTCTGAAGCTCAGCATTTTTGGTCTCTCTTTACGAATTGGTGGAGCTCGAAAAACGGGGATAGGATCACTCTCGATAAGAATGAAATAATATATGGCGTGACAGATAACTTCGCTCGTCGTCTTGGTTTAAACCTCTGCATTATTATAGCCAAATATTATTTATACACTGCCTCAAGAAAAGAAGAAGAGTTTTATTTCGATGCTTTCTTGGCGATGTTGACAAACAAAATTAAAATTGAGAAACATAAATCTAAGTGACAAATTAATATGTGAGAAAGCCTCCTATTGTAGCTAACCCCTGAGTTACATGAAAGATATTAACAAATTGTAACGTAAGATATTATTGTAATGTAAGTTATTAAAATCGTAAATAATGTTAGTATTGTAGGTTTTGTTATTATCATTAAATTGTAAGTTACGTTGACATTGTAAGTAGTAGGTAATTTTTGTATGTAATGTAATGTAAGATATTGCAATAAAAAAAACAAAAAAAAAAAACGTTGTAACCTATGTCACGCAAGAATTGAAGTTTTTCCTGGGTGCAGAGATACACGTCGGCAGTGCAGCGATGCTCCAATCTAAGGTGTGTTTCGGATCTGTTGGGATAGCATTTACGACAGCCATGCCAAAAGCAACCTTGAAATTCGCAGACGGTGTTCGTAGTTGCATCGTAGCCGTCCACGGTGTAGCGACTGTTGGGGATACGGTATTCCCCATCATTTCTAATGTTGAATTCTTCCACTGACCTGATCGACTTTAGTCGCAAACCGTGGAGAGGCTCGGAAGCAATTGTGTTGGCTTCCATTCGGTTTTGTCGCAGGTCTGTAGCATAAAGCGACCAGGAATATTTCTACCCCCCCCCCCTCCACTCCCCTGGATGGGATGCCAGTCCATCGAAGGGTTACCCCCAGAGTTAAATTCGCCGGTACCGGTCTATAAGCCTGCGTGAAGAGGGGCAGTCTGAGAGTAAAAGGTCTTGTCTAAGAACGCAACACAATTTCCACGGCCATGGCCCGAGCTCGTACCGCTCGATCCGGAGGCATGCGCACTAATCATGAGGCCTCGCGACCTCTTTCAAGCTCTTTATCCTCACTTTTTAAAGTTGCTGAATGACACATAAGACAGGTTCAACCACTTTTTGGAGAACTGGACCAGAATTGCATTGATGAACAGTCGTTTGCAGAAACTGTTCACAGTGCCGGAAGTCCACTGCAAAACTGCTGGAGTTTATCGATCGATGGCACACTACTGAGGCCATGCTGCGCAGACCCAGAAAAAAATTTGCAAATTTTGTTTTTTTATTTTACAAGAAGACACATGGCTTAAGGTTCCAGGCAGATAGTGCAACTGGCAAATAAGAAATCATCATGGGCAATTTTAAACCAATTGTGCGTGTTCATTGTTTTTAAAAGTGCTTTCACGGTGTTGCTTGTATGAAGACGTGATTGATCATCGCAGTTATACGCACAACTTAAGCGGTTGTGAAATTAAAGCCTGAAAAAAAATTCAGACCAGATCGGGATTTGAATCCATGGCCTCTGCCATATCGGTGCAGTGCTCTACCAACTGAGCTATATATCAAGCCAATTGGGAACTGGCCACATTGTGAGTTTGTAATATACCCGTAGATATTGAAGAATACAAATGAATATATGAAATTCACATATTTGGACTGCGGAGAATGTTATGAAGACATGATTGATCATCAGGCTTTATTTAATTTCACAACTGCTTAAATTGTGTGTATAACTGCGATGATCAATCATGTCTACATATCCGATATTCCGTCCTTACCGAGCCTCTTCGTAGGCTACTCAGTCCTCTAATTCTCAACCAACTGCTGTGCGTGTACCTTTGATTAACATCCATACTTGTCTATATGGTAGTGTGACTTTAGATCACTTTTCCTTGCCTCCCCCTAACCTACACACATACAAATATACCATCATAATTAAAGTGACAAATACTGCAGTGTACAATGAAATGTCGTCTGTCTCACGATGCTGTCACCAATGACCCAATCGCCTGATGAAGACTAGCAGCGCGCATTCGAAACATCGCTATAACATCACAACTGATCACATCGTAAGAACAAGAACATTCATTTAAAAGCTTCATCACTAAAGCTGGAAGCGTTTATTCGCAACTCCCTCTACCTCTTTTTAACTTGCGTTTACTAGCGTTACAAAGAGAAATTTAGTCTGGAAAGTCGCTGACTTTCGCACACATTGCGTACGTTCTCTTGCATGCCTGTAATTGGGCTAAAATATTCCCAATTTCTCGTGTTGACGAATTTGGAGACGATGTCTCACTAACAGCCTGTCTAAGTTTTATGCAGCATGCCTGAAGGCATTAAGCGTGATCAGTTTAATTCTTTGTGTACCGCTTCTTGGAATACACGGACACTGAAGCATAGATTCCCGTTAATTCATCCAGTGTTATCCTCCATTGAGTGCGCAAATTTCACCTGGAGCCGATTATAGGGTACTGTGTGTCCCTCAGTTGATGTCTCATTAAGCTAAACTAGCAGTCAGTTGTACTTTCTTGACGTTCATGGCATGTTTCGGAGATTCGGAGTTAATCAAATGATAAATTTTAAACTGTGACTGCTTACATTCTGATGTTGGCGTTCTTGGCAGGCAGTATAATTTATCAACGTTATTGTCAATGTATGTTACGAATTCTCTGAAGTTATTGTATGTAGTTCAATTCTTATGTCAAGGTAAGTGGCAACTTGAAAAAGACTAGTAACTTCATAATCAAAAAAGGCTGCGAAACGCGGGTTCAAAAATGCTTTCCACTTCTAACAAAAGACTTAGCCAGTTTTGCATTTGTGCTGAAGCGAAAAAGAATTGGAAAACTGGGCAAATGTTTAGTTCAAAAGGATGAATTTATATGAAAGTCTCACGTTCTATCAGTTTTATCGAGCAGGTAATACGTTTCGCCTACCGAAGCACTTTCACTTTTGATCTTACATAGTCATAATACATTGTTAACAAAAGCGTTCTGTGGGTCTTGTGTTCTTGCGTTCTTGTATCGAGCCTCGCTGATGCAAAACGTGTTAGGCAGCCAGACATCAGAAAATTACTCGAGAATTTGACAACTTCTCTGACTCACATATTGAGTTGGATCGACTTTTTTTCACTAGGTACATTTAGAAGACCGCCAAGTTCAGATTTTTGGAATTATAGTCACGATTGAAAATCGACTCAACAATTTCGATTTCGAGTCTTTTCACTTAAGCAACAATGAGCTGTCTGGTGACAGACCAATGTAATTATCTAGCCATGCATGTAGCTTATGGAGGTGCATTGTTTCGATGGACATAAGTGTTGCAAAGTATACCGACGTGCCGAACAAACATCCCTTCGAGAGTGAGTAGCAATGTTCTCAGTCTCTGAATGATACGGAAACTGCGATTAGTACTGGCAATGTGGACCAGCCTGGTCCGAGTGCGACTTTAGTTTCCTTAGTTTCCTTAGTCTAGATAACATCTTCAACCAACTAGTCAGTTTGGTGAAAAATGATACCCTATTCTAGACCCAAACGCTCTGATTTATATACCCTATCCTAGAGTAAACTGCTTGAAAACCATACCCTTCACAGCGGCACATACCTATATAGCCCATATATGGCAGTGCCCCCCCCCCCCGGGTTTGTTCCATTCGTTATGCACGACGTACAATCTGCTTTCCATAGATTCTGTCAAGTCATGTAGTTTCATCGTGAATTGGGTGCGCAGGTTTGACCTGGAGTGGATTAAGGTACCGTATATCTCTCATTTGATGTCTCATAAAGACAAATTAGCGGTAAATTGCTCTTTTTCCCGACTTTCTTGACGTTAATTTACACCATGGTTAAGAGGTTCGGAGTTAATCAAGTGATCAATAAAAAACTACTCTTTACACTTGTTGGCGTTCTTCCAATCCGTAGATACACGTACTAACTCCTTTGTAGTTATCGTATCTTGTTTAACAATTTGATCAAATTTAGTGACAACTTGAAAAAGAATGGAACTTCATAATCAACTAATACTGCGTAATGCAGGTTTAGGAATGCTTTCTACGGCCAATGAATTCCAGGCAGTGCCTTGAAGAGAAGGAGATTCCGAATTCATAAAGATGGCAAACGAAAACTGAGCTAAAGTCAACCTTCACAGTCCGGTTGTTCAAAAGAGGGTTAAATAAACCTTGGATTAGAGTTAATCTGTAGAATTCTCTAACCAAGGTGAAACCTTGTTGAAAGCAGGGTTTGTGCGTTGGTTCGTTATTCCTGGCTAACTCGAGAAATGTCAGAAATCAAATTTCAGAGAAATTAATCCACGATTTTCAGATTTCCATACACGCACTTTAATTACTTGCGCAATCATAATTTGGGGCCATTTCAAAATCGAAAATTGTAAAGTACCTTTTCTCGACGCCTAATTTTAAGATCTTTTTTTCTGGAAAGTTGTTTGTTATGTGTCGCAAAACAATTGATAGCATGCATACATTTATTCATCGGGTAAAATGTTTATAATATTCCGTGTTGACGAATTTGGAGACGACGACTTACTGAGAGCCTGTCTAAGTTTTATGCAGGCTGCCCGAAGGCGTTACGCGTAATCGATTGGTTCCATTCATGTGCAACGCTTCTTGAAATGCACTCCGACACATAGATTCCCATAAAATCATTTAGTTTTATCGTCAATTGAGCGCACAATTTTTACCTAGAGTCCAGAAATGTACTGTTTGTTCCTCATTTGATGTCTCTTGAAAAATTAGCGAGCAATTGTCCTTTTTTGACGGTTCCCTTTGGTTTGTAGCATGTTTGCGGAGCTAATCAACTGATAAGACAATACTTATTGTTTATAGTCTGCTTTCAATGTTGGCGTTGTTACAGAATCAGTAGTTTGTCAATCTTGTTTCAATGTATGTATTAGTGACAATTAATTTGAAAAACACTGGTAACTTGATAATCACCGAGCGCTGTGGAATGTATGCTTTCCAATGCTGATGTTACAACATTGAGACTTCGTCTATTTTTCCATCAGTTGTGTCGAGTTCGAGGAGGAGCAAAATTCGAATTCACAAAGTTGGTAAGCAAGAACTGATCAAAAGTATAGTTTAACAAGGTAAGCTTTGCAAAATTAACTATCTGTTTTATTTAGCGGGTAGTAAGTTTTCCCTTACCGAAGCAATTTCACTTTTGCTTTTCCATAATTATAATACAATGTACAAAAAGCCAGCCCGGTGGGTTGAAGAGATTTGAATCGAGAATAGCTTATTAAAAAGCGCATAAGTCGGGACACAAACCTATTATTTCGGACTTTTGTAACACTGGCATGGTCAGTAATGAAATGTGTATAAATTTAAGGAATAGTGAAAATGGACAAGAAATGCAGCTCATTTAACTATGAACAGAAAGGAAATTTAATATTTACTAATGAATGTCATCTATTTCTAGTGATGATTTTTCACATTCGCCAAGAGATATTTTACGCACTTTGTATTAAGCTACCGAAAGTCAAGAAAGTGGCGTCAGACCGCCAATTACGAGACTTCAGAAAATTATTCACACATTTGACAACTTCCTCTGGCTCACATATTGAGTTGGGTCGACCTTTTTCTGTAGGTGCATTGAGAGCGCCGTCTGTTGCAAACTGAAATATACGAACATGCAGTTTTAAGCTTATGTTCGAGATTAGTGTGGAAATTGAATACAGTATTCGGTAATTTCAATTTCGAATCTAGATCACTTAAAGAATGCTGAATTGTCTTGTTCGGACCATTGTAATTATATGCAGCCATATTTGTAGGAGGCCCATTGTTTCACTGGGTATAATAAGTGCTGTAAGGTATCCAGCAGTGACCAAACATCCCTTCGAGTGGGAATAGCAATGCTTCCAGTTAATGAATGATACGGAAACTATGATTGTGGACCAATTTGGTCCTTGTGCGACTTTAGTTTTAGGTTTTATATAGGATGCCCGAAGGCGTTACGTGATCAGTTTGTTCCATTCTCTCGAATTTCCTGTGAACCGTTTCTGAGAATGCACGCCGACGCATATTCCGCTTTCCATAAATTCACCGACATTGCGTCATTCAGTTTAATCGTATTAATCTAGCGGCAGAGTTTTTGCCAGGGGCCGATCAAGTCGATCAAGGTACTGCATGTCGCTCAGTTGATGTCTCTCTGAGGTAAATCAACAGGCAATTGTACTTTTGCAGGGTTTCTTTATGTTTATAGCTTGTTTAAGAGATGAGGAGTTAATCAACTGATCATTGAACAATCTAATGTTTACGGTCTGTTTTCAATGCTTGCGTTCTTTATCATCTTGCTGTAAATGTATGTTGTCGAATTCTCTGTGGTTATCATATGCAGTTTAATACTTTGATCAAGTTGAGTGACAATGAACTTGAAAAAGACTTCTCATAATTAATAGACCAACACTTATTGTGGAATGCGTCTATTGTGGAATGATTGCCATTACTGATATTATAGAGACTTTGCCAGTTGTTCAAAAGTCGTCATGAATTCGAGGAGAAGCAAAATTCGAATTCACAAAGCTAGAAAACTGGAAAATTTGGAAGGTTCTCAATTTACTTTATCAGGCGGATAGCATGGGTTGTAAGGTTTAACGCCAACCGAAGCACTTTCACTTTTGATTTTCTCATAATTATAATATATTGTTAAAAGAAGCATTCTGTGGATCTTGTGTTCTTGTGTTCTTGTATCGAGCCTGGCTGGTTAAAACGCTCACATGCAAGTCTTTAGCAGAGATCTATTATTTCGGACTTTTGTAACACTGATATAGCCCGTTGGAAAATGTGTATAAATTTGTAATGCCCAAGAAATGCATGCTCATTTAACCATGTTCAGTAATGAATGTCATATCTATTTCTCGTGATGATTTTTCACATTCTCCAAAGAGACCTTATGCACTTTGTAGTAAGCTAAGGAAAGTCAAGAAAGTGGCAGAAGACCGTCAATTACGAGAATTCAGAAAATTACACAAAAATTTGATAACTTTCTTTGACTCTCATATTGAATTGGGTCGACTCTTTTCTGTAGTTGCATTGAGAAGAGCTTCCGTTGCAAATTAAAACATACCAACATCCAGTTCTAAGCTTTTCTTCGAGTTTTTCGATAGTAACGTGCACAACTGAACACATGCAGTATTCGGATATTTGTTTGAACAATGCTGAGTTGTTTTGATGTGTCAGACCGTTGCAATTATCTAGACATGTTTGTGCGGCGCACTTCGAAAGTAGTTTAGATTATGGAGAATATAAAGAATATTCAGGTTAATTTGACCTATATTCGTTTTAAGAGTATTGAGGTGACGTTTGCAGTAAACAAGCAAAGATGTTAAATCCGTCACTGGTAGTGACAGGACCATTAAAGTCTTGTTCAGGGTTTCTGATCAATCTGCGTGTCTAGATTTTTTGGCTGCGAGTCGAGAAAATGATAGCCTTCTTCAGACTATATACAACCTTCACAGACCAGTTGTGCAAAAGAGGGTTTAATTAACCTTGGATTAGAGCTAATCTGTAGAAATCTCAAACCTAGGGTGAAATTTCGTTGTTCAAAGCAGGGTTTGTGGGTCGGTTTGTTATCCTTGGCTAACTCGTGATATTAGCTTTCTGCGAGGTTAAGCTGGTGCCAGGGTGAAACGCACGGGTTTGATACCTTTCCTTAACTGAATATTAATACTTTGTTACTGGCTGTGTGGCCCAAATCCTCCATGCCAGCAACCAAAAACTTCCCTTATATGCTGGTTACCTGTTGCTCATTATGCCAGAAATATCAGAATCAAATTTCAAAGAAATCAGTTCACATTTTTCAGATTTGTATACACGCACTTGAATTACTTGCGTCATCAATATTGGACACTTTTTCAAAATCGAAAATTGTAAAGTAACTTTTTTCCGCCTCATTTTAAGATCTCTCTTTTCTGGGTTGTATTTTGGCTATGTCTCTCAAAACAATTGCGTGAATACATTTATTTATCAGCCAAAATGTTCATAATTTCCTGTGTTGACGCAAGTTTTTTGCAGGCTGCTCCAAGGCGTTGCGCGGGGTCAGTGGTTTCCATGCAGCAATCTCGTTCAACTTTTCTTGAAATGCATTCCGACGCATTGATTCCCATAAACGCATTCAGTTTTATCGTCTCTTGAGCGCACAATTTTCACCTGAGGCCGATAAAGGTACTGCTTGTTGCTCAGTTGATGTTTTTGAAAAATTAGCGGAAAATTGTCATTTTTTTGCCGGTTTCCTTACGTTAATAGCACGTTTGCGGAGTTAATCATCTGATTAGTCAACACTTACTGTTTATAGTCTGCGTCGATGTTGACGTTATTTTGTCAATCTTGTTGTAAATGTATGTTATTGAATTCTCTGAAGTTATCGCATGTAGTTTGATCAAGATTAGTGTCAATTAATTTGCACAAGAAGATCTGTTAGATCTTATAACCGCGCTTTTAAAATTTAACTGTTCGCTTAGCACTACCGTCGGAACGCAGTGCACATTCCAAAGCAGTCATTGATGATTCTTTTCTTACTGTAGACATCACATCACTTGATCAACACAAACTGTATTATTGCACCATCAGTGGTAGCTGTTGACAAATCTCCGATGACGTAATGGTCTTAATCTAGAACTTTCTTCGGGATATGTATGGGTATGAACGATATGAACGACACAATAATAACACTATTAACAACAGCTTTCTTTCTTAAAAGTCATGATTAAATTTAATTAGTGTTTTCCACGAGTAAAGGGCTAGCAAAGTAGTCACAAGTCATATAAAAAAAACACCCTATCCCGACCGATAGTAGTGAAGGACGCTCATAGGGGCCGTAACCAATCAGCGTGCAGGGATTATACCACGTGACCATAATTTTCCCATACATTCTCTTAAATTTTAAAATCCAAGATGGCCCCTAGGTGGAGCAAAAATGGCGCCCACCGGAAATGACGTCACGCGCGCTCGCGCATGCCCAAATAAGGCGCGAGCCAATGCATGAAATCGAGGGTGTCACGTGCGTGGTCAAATAAGGCGTGAACCAATGAGAGAGGGTTCGGGTGTGAATAAAAAGGTGTTGAGTTTGGGGAGTTGGTATTGTTGTTTCGAGATCGACAACAAGAAGATGGCCTCAGAGGAGAGCAAGACGAAGGTGGAGGTGATTGAGATTCCTGCGGGAGAGTTGCCAGACGAAATTCCGAGAGATGAATTTGCGGCGAGAGTGTTGAAGGCTGTGAAGGATAATCTTCTTGGAAAGATTATGAAAAGCGCCGTTAGTGACAGTACGGATAACCTCCTGAAGAAAGAAATGACGAAGCTGGCGGATGAGGTGATCAGGTTCAGACAAGCCATGTCTAGGAGGATGCTTAGTGACGAGTCTCTGACGGATAAGGACCCCGTGTGTTTGGAGAGGTTGCCGGATAGTTTTGAGGCCGGATGGAAAGAGTGGAGGAGCGGTCTGGAAAACAGAGAAGACTTGGCGTACCAAGCATTTATCAAAACGATGACGTCACCACCAGAGTGAAAAAACACTGGTTTGTGGGATGTCATGGTGAGGTTCTCCGAAATTCACGGTTTTACAATGAGGGCAGAGTCTTTGGGTAGGGTGCAGCCACCAATTGTGAAGGGCTCTACAGGTTCCGTGATAGAATTGGTCGCAACACGTGGTCAGGAAGTAGTCGTTGATACTGTGATTGGGGGTGAATCCTTCCTTACACCACATATATTTTGGGTTAGGAAATGACATTGAGTCTGAAAAATAGAACAAAAACAACTTTTTATTGGACACTACACTACACTTGATTACAGGGTGGGACATGTGCACGATCCTAATGACCGGCGCCCTCTTTTTTTTCTTCTTCATCATAAAAGAAAGATTTGACATGTTTGACACGTGACATGGCTTCTTCGTAATGGTTTCCCAGAAAGACGGGTTTGTAGCTGGCAGTCTCCTTATCGTGGTACGTGCCATAGATAGCCCCGCAACAGGTAGCCCAGACGCACCCTAATCCCCAGGCTTCTCTCAGCGGTCCCGAGACTGCGTGGACGAATTTGTCGTGGGTCCCATTTTTACCCAATTCTAGGAGCGGTTGGCGGCAGCATGGTCTTGATTGCTTACAGACATAACAAGAACTGAGTTCCATTTCTAAAAAATACATAAATTTATAATATTTGTTTGTAAGCGTTGAAAGCCCAGTCCACATCGATTACTAAATCGTTAATTTCGTCTTCTTCAGCGACCCCCAGCATCTCTGATAGGAATAGTAAGTCTATCTCGTCCAGGGTCACCCCTGTACAAAGGGGTCTCTTCTTCTTCATCGTTCATCCACTCTCGCACCCGCTTTCCCAAGGTAGTCAACTCAGAATTACATCGCTCTAACACTTCCATGCTATACTCACTTGGTTTCGCCACCCACAGCAATGATAATATCCACAGTCTTCTATAGGCGCTCATACAAGTTTCACTAAAACTCAGAGTGAAAGTGAACGGTCCGACTCGCATGTTTTATACACCCGGTACAACTGGATTCCAGTCTACGACCGTGAGGGGTGTGGTAGGGGGGATACCCCTATCCCCTGGGTCTGTAGACACACGTGACTTCGGCTTGATCTGTGATTGGTTGGACGGATCTGCATAAAGCGAATCAGCGTCGTCCGCTCTTCACTCTGAGTTTTTGAAACTTGTATTGAGCGTCACTATGGCCCTTAGAGAGATTGGTCTGCAAAACCATGTGCCGAGAAAGCCTGAGACTACCTACGAGGAGGCCATTGATAGAATGGATGAAGACTGGGTTCGATTTTATGAGGAGATGGATTTCCCAATCCGGGATTTGTTGACGGGTCGCCGTTGGCTTATACGGTTCAAGGATTCTAGTCAGCTCGAGGTGATGTTGCACCAGATCCTCTTCTTCATGGATGAGCAGCGCGAGAACTAGACCCGAAGCCAGCGCAAGTACCGCATCATAGAGAAGGTGTTTGGTAGAACGTTGTTCAATGCGATCCTGGCCATTCGAAGGAACATTGTGTGGGACCTTAAAGTGAAGCCGCCAGTGGACAGAGTGACATTTCACAGACTTATGTTGTGTTATCAATTTGAGCCTTTCCACACTCACTGGACTAAGAGACAAAAGAACACGGTGAAACGATACATGAATGTCATAAACTTTTATTATAGCGTTTTTAACCAATGCAACCAGAACACAATGCGATCGATGATCGATGCAGAAGTTAAATTACCAAACATGTAGAAAAAAATGTGAATTAAAAAATCAGAGTGTGTTTTTTAAAAAACTGTGTCTGTGTCTCTTTCTTAGTTTGGGTTCTGTCCATTGATCAGTTTAGCTTCGGCGACCCCACGTGGGGGTTCGTTGATCCATTGAAAGAACTTGCAGGTGCGCTTGGGACACTTGAGATAGAGCCTGTCTGGGTTGGCATCGGAGTGGGAGGTGGCTAAGACCAGGGACTTGTTGCATAGACATCGGAAACGAGCTGGGTCGATGGTTTTGTAGCAGGGGTGGGTCTGTTCGTCGACGCGTTTCAGGTAGGCATTCACTTCACTAGCACCACAGGTCACATAACACTTGGTGAAGAATCTGGAAGAGGGGCATCGGTAATACTCCCAGGTGCTACAGTCGGGGGTTTGCACACTTCCAAATTTCATGGGTACCATACAACGCGGGCAGGTGTGATCTTGTGTTTTCAGTTGGTTCAGGAACTGATCGGGGTCGAATTCCTGCAACACTTGTACTTCGGGGAATTCTCCTTTGTCGTCCACTTCAGGTGGTAATTCTACGACGTTGTCTTTCTCGAATTTCTCGAGTCCTATCCGTGACATGGATTGAATGACGATTGGAGGTGATTCTTCTAGCACTGTCAGGCATCCGCCTTGAAGGGCCGGTAGCTTTGAGTCTATGAGGAAATAGAGATGAGTTAGTATCCCAACAAGGTGTTTTCTCGTAGCATGGTTTCTAGGATGTGTCTGGTTTTTCGCACGTTTTTGGGGGTCAGTCTTAGTCTTCGACGTCGATGGTTACATTTCATTTCGCTTTTGACTTCTTGACGTTTGATTGAAAAGGCGCTCCAGGGTTGTGAGAAGCCTTTGAGAGGTACGGTGGTCCAACTGACAGAGTTCGGTGTGATCTCTTTGAGGAGGACGCGTTCTTTGAAACGTAGTCTGGAACGAGGTTTTTTGAATAGCCATCTATCTAAGGTGGATTGTAGTAGTTTACCTCCTTCTTCTCCTCTCTTGGGGATGACCAGTTTCAGTTTCTTACGAGCCTCCTTCTTTTTGGATGATTTTCTTTTCTTATCGGGTTCGACGAGTGAATCCATGACGCCTGCGAAATGACTCGTGATGGAATGCGTGGTTCGACTTTATAGACGGTTGGTTACCCAATCAGAGACGTGTCGTGTGATGGGATCATGTGATGGTCTTCATTCTGATTGTCGGAGTAAAAAAATGGCGCGTGATCAGTGAAAGTACGTGTACTGAGTGAAAGTGGAGGTGCGCCGCGGGTATAAAAGGAGCACGCTTGTCGAGTTGAATCATTCTCGACTTGCTCGTGGTGAAGTGATGACCTAAGGCCTATGAATGATAGAGACGTGGTAGAGATCGTGCAAGATTTGAGACGAATTTTGAATCGACCCTCTGACGTTTTGGAGGAAATCGAAGAAGGCGAAAGACCGTTACATGTGAAGCTATTTGACTTAGAATTGCACGTTGTCTCCCCTTTGTACTATAGGCTTCAAAGACACCTGACTGACTGGGGCGACCCAAAGCACCATCCTGATTTGTCGGATCTAGGAAGAAAGAAGTTTAACGAGGTCAGATGACTTACTACAGCAACTCTAACCAGATTCGGGAACTAGTGAGGCAGACTGTGGATGAGAAGGTAGAAACTTTGAGAGATCTCGATGCCATTACGAACGCGAAAGTGAACGTGTACATTTTTGACAATCTCTTCGAACCGTTAGGGAAAATACCCGAATGTACGTGGTCTTTTGATCTCTTGATGAGACGTCGTCCTGACTGGGGTGGTACGATTTTGGAGTTAATGAAGAAGAATGAATGGGTGTATCTGTTCTGTGGTGAGTGGTGTCGTGTGCTGTATAGAAAGGGCTTTAACGACTTCAGATTTGTTCATAGTCGGGATCCTACCCTGGACGCAGAGCGTTCCTGTTTGATTGCCACCGATAACATCACGTACATGATGAGTGAGGCCATCCGCGATCTGTTTGAACCCTTGCGGTTCGCTCGTGACATATCACGACGGGTGTTGGAGGCAGACGAGAGTCCCAGGGTGAAGTCGTTACTGACATCACAAGGAAACTTGTCTGAAGTTGGAAGAGTTGATCAATGATATCATGTGTCAGCGTGATTTATGGAAGGATCGGTCTTTCTTTCATGCCATTAACGCTGACGAGGGTGAACTCTCTGGTGTTTGTAAAGAGAGTATGCGTCAGGCATTTTATGTGAAGGGAGATGAAGAGGAAGCCCTGAAATGGAGACCAGGTAAAGGGGATTGTTTTTGGAGAAATTGTAGATATTATGCCATGGATTCCTTCGAGGAGGACTATGATGAGGAGTATCGCCAAGAATGTAAGAACATGGAACTGCCTGACAACACGTCAGGATTCACATCCGAGGAGGATGGAGAAGTGTGTAATGATCAGTAGTCTTTCGCCTTCTTTTCGATAGCCAATCAGATTTGTTTTTTCGTAAGAACCAATCAGGCACGACGTTTTTGTACATATAAGAAAGTTGAAATAAAAATTGGGTAGAATCATTATGTTTCAAGCATTGAGTTGGTTGATCTCGAGAGTGTGCGCGACCATGGCCGAGCGATGGAGTTGGATCGCCTTGTGTTCCAAGTGCGCTAGAGTCTATGCGCGATACGGTGAAGGTGAACCCATCCCCGACACTTTCAGTGAATCGCCCTTGGAGGTATTTGACTATACCGACGTCGAACCCAACGTGATGCGTTTTGTCGCTTATATCTTGTGGTTGAAACAGCAACCCGATTCATTTAAGAAGTATCTCGATGTACGTGAGCAACGTTTCGAGTTGTGGAGACAGTGCGTTTACAAACTTTGGTGATTATGAAGAAGAGAAAAAGTCAAAAGAAGCTTTCGACCGGGACGTTACTGGGACGGTATCGTGATCCTTCCAGACCCGGTAGTCTGGGTGGTCTGACGCGATTCGCCAAGGCCAATAAGATCTCGGTACGACGTACTCGCGAGGTCTTGCAACGGGATTTGGGGTACTCGTTGCACAAACCCAGACGTCGTCGTTTTCCCACGGTACCGGTCGTGGTGTTCGGAATCGACGAACAGTGGACGGCCGACTTGATCGAGGTGATCAATATCGCCAAGTACAATCGAGGGTACCGTTATCTCTTGACGGTGGTGGACTTGTTTTCCAAGCACGCCTGGGTCCAACCCTTGAAGTGCAAGACGGGTAAAGCGGTGACGGAGGCCATGGCTAAGATCTTGAAAGGAGGTAGAAAACCCATCAATCTTCAGACGGACGACGGGAAGGAATTCTACAACAAGACATTTCAGGATTTGATGAAACAGAAAGGCATTCATCATTTTTCGACCCGTGGGGATACGAAAGCCAGTGTGGTGGAACGGTTCAATCGGACCTTGAAAGAACGTTTGTACCGGTACTTCACCGTGCAGAATACGTTGAAGTTTGTACCCGTGTTACAAGATTTGGTCAAAGGGTACAATCGATCGTATCATCTCAGTATCAAGATGGCTCCAGATCAAGTGACTTTAGACAATAGCGAGGACGTGTGGGAGACTCTTTACGGAAATAAAAAAGGAAAAAATCAAGAAAACCTCAACTCAAAGTCGGGGATCGTGTGAGACTGAACAAGAAGTTCAGACAGTTCAAGAAGGGGTATTTACCAGGTTGGACCGAAGAGGTGTTTGTGATACGTAGGGTGCGTCCTGGTAAGGTTCTCACGTACAAAGTGGAAGAATGGGATGGGACGTCGGTCGAAGGCACGTTTTACGCGCAATATTTGCAAAGGGTGACCGTGGAAGACGACGATCTGTTCCGTATCGACAAGATCGTCAAACGAAAAGGGAATAAAGTCTTGGTGCGTTGGAAAGGTTGGCCAGTCAAGTACGACAGTTGGGTGGATAAAAAAGACGTGTTCGTGAAAAAGACGAAAAAATGAAAGACTTTTACGTGCAGTTGCTGAGCAACGCCAGCACGAGCGAGTTCCCGGACAACAAGGCCAACAGTTTCAAGAATCGTCTGCCTTACCCGCTCATGTTTGAATCCGACAAGGAATGGAAAGTGAGATTGGCGGGCGTTTCTTACCCGATACCACCGTCAAGACCGCATCAAGTACCAGTCCCTCAAGCGCACGACTTTGACGATGACGATTATGTGTTCGGTATTGAGTGGACCATTGAAACGTTCATCTTGCAATCCGATGGGTTTACGTGGCGTCCGGGTCGATACCGCGTACCATTTTACGTCACCGCGAAGGAACTGAACCGTGACCGACACAAAGTGACGAGTGGTAGATCTCTCATGCAATACCTCATCAATCGTTTTCACGAACGAATGTATCATTATATGGATCGCGCGAACGAAAGTCTACGAGCGCGGACGGAAAAAAATACTACTTCGTGTTCAGATGAGAGGGGAATGATTTGATTCTGGACAACACCGACACGTTCCTCGACGAGTCCGGAGACAGACAACGTCCCAGAGTGTATTTTGGTTCTAAACTGGTCAAGACGTTGGGTTTGATTAACGAGGAATCGTATTACTCCGTTCACTTGAACATGAATATGATCAAGATGTTCCAAAACGATACCGTCCCGGCTGATTTCAAGAAAGACTGGAGCAACCACGACGCCACTCGCACTCATAACTTTTGGAATTTGGCCAGCAACGGGGTGTTACAGCTCAGTCCCTATTGCAACTGGCGCTTCAGTTACCTGGACGAGGAATACGCCAAGGTCTATCGTGGAGTCATCGTCCATCCGGATCTCCCTCCTCCTCGCAGTCCCATGTACTTGTATTCGAATGTAGGTCGTAGCACGATCACTGGGAATCGAGTGACGGACCTATTGAGAGAAGTACCCCACGACCCTATCAAGACGACGTACGAACCGACTCAGATTCAATATAAACCTGTACGCAGCAATGTTTTGGATATAGTGGAGGTGCAATTGGCCGAGAACGACGGAAGACTGGTTGACTTTAAATCGGGCGTGACCTCGGTGACATTACACTTTAAGGATGAATGAGTCTCCCGATGACTTTACCGTGCAGTTGCTGAGCAATGCCAGCACGAGCGAGTTCCCGGACAACAAGGCCAACAGTTTCAAGAATCGTTTGCCGAACCCGTTACAGTTGAGAGAGTCGGGATGGAAAGTGGGTATCAGCGACCTCTCTTTTCCGTCCGCTGTGCGTAAGATGGGCTTGAAAGATTCTCTTCTGTTTGAAATCTGGTGGAACGAGTTGATAGACCCAAAACTCAACCTCCACTCGGAAGACATGGTCCGGATCAAAGAAGGGGATTTGGAATTCACGCCTAGGACTGGTACCGAGTTCATGAACATGATACGAGATCGATACATGTGGAGTGTGAGGGATCAAACGGTGTACGACTTGCAAATGTTCAAGAAAAAGAGCAAACTCGACGATCCCACCGAAATGTTCTACACGATCATGCATCGGGCCGAGAATGGAGAATGCGTCGTCGACAACTCGAGAACGTGCACCACCCTCCAGATCAATGGTAAGGCTAGGTATCCGAAGATGTCCATTGGGATCGAATTGGCCAAGAAGATGAAATGGGTCAATATGGGAAAGTTGCAAAACGGACAACCGGGTTACGTCTTGGGACCCAACTTGAGAAAAGAATTTCCCACGGAAGTCGTACCCACGGCCATGGATTTGATCATACCACAGAATGACGGGGATGAGATTTTTTACAAGATCGACCCGGACGCATTACATCTGAGTTGTTACATCAATTGGGTTTTCACGGACCTGGATCGTAGTTACCAAGAAGCGTTTGGTCACAATCGTCGTTCCTTGTTCGTGTATTCGAATGTGGGACAGAGTATGGTGACGGGAAATCAAGTCACGGATCTGTTGAAACAAGTTCGTTACGATCCGGAGGTGGTCGACCTTCAACCGAGACACATCCTATATCTACCGGTGCGCACGGCCGTCTTGGACATTGTCGAGACGCAAGTGTCTGAGAACGACGGACAACTGGTGAACTTTGCTTCGGGTGTGACCACGATCACGTTGCATTTCAAAAAAGGATGAGTGATTTTTACGTCAGTTTACCCAGTCACAGTAGTAAGAGCGAGTTTCCCGAGAACAAATCGAACCATTTCAAGATCAGGTTACCTCATCTCATACGCCTGGATGGAGGCGGAGGATGGAAAGTGGGATTGAGCAGCATCGCCATGCCGGATGCTCACGTGACGCTTCCTTCCTTGTCCACCTATAAGGATAAAGTCACTATTACGCATGGCGACGGATAGAAGTTTCCTCTAGATATACGGTGGGATCAGCTTACTTCGATACGGATGATATCAAAGATGTGTTCTACAACGTGGATGGAGTTGGATTCATGAAGTCCATGATCGCCTATTTCGAGAAACGACGCATCTTTAATAATTCGGGACCCAAAATGGGGGCAAAATATGTCACGAATGATGGTAAAAGAGCCTACATCAAGTTCAAGTGGGAAGGTGATGAATTGGTCACGGACAACGAAAACACACTTCGTCCTCAGAGCATAGACTTTCCGGCATTACACATCAATACTGAACTGACTGAGAGAATGGGATGGATCAAGAAGATTGGAAGTGGTTACGAACTGGGACCTAACTTGCAGATGGAATTCTTCAAAGATGAAATTCCTGAGATTGGTTACATGCTTCTCCATCCGGACATAAAAGACAAGGATGGAATATCTGTTTTTTGGGCGGTCTCCGTATACTCAAATGGACAAGGTTATTTACAACTCGGCATCAATTGCAATTGGCGATTTCTGAACCTGAACAAGGCTTTCGAGGTGGTGGTGGGAAGCAGTTCGCGTTCCTTGTTCGTCTACTCCGACGTGGGAGGAAGTAGCGTGGTGGGGAATCAAGTCACGGATTTACTGAGAGAGGTCAACTTGATTCGAAGAGGTGCTGGTGTTCAGTATTTCGAGCCTTATCACATTCAATATATTCGCGTGCGCAAAGACGTCCTAGACATTATAGAGGTTCAAGTGGCTGAGACAACTGGAGAACTGGTGACATTTGGAGCTGGCAATACGATCTTGACGTTACACTTTAAGAAATCATGATCGGTGGAACGCTAGTACGATTTCATCCCGATAAAATTAATCAATCTGGAGACGGATTCGGTGCGGCTTGGAGAGGTGTCAAGAAACGAGGTCCCGGCATTCTAAGAGACGTTATGACCGAGACGGCCATGGAGGGTGTGAAAGGTTTAAATGCGGGCGGCAAAGGAGGAAAGCCCAATTGGAGAGGTGGACTCGCTGGGGTCAAGAGAGGAGCGACCCGAGCCGTGAAACGTAAAGCGACGCAAGAGATCAAACGCGCGTTGTCCAAAAGAGTAAGAAAAGACCTATTTGGAGTATGATTCCCATTTACTCGAGGCGCGTGAGACGTATCCCAATACGACGAACGTATAAAGGCGGTTCGATCTTCCCAACACGATCAAAACTTCCAAACTATCGTTCGGTGCAGTCCGCACTGAGAAGGAGAGGGTGACGAAGACGTAGACGATGACGGACATTGTGGCTCATGCCAGGTCGGCGGGGGTACGTAACCCTCGCCTGAACATGTTCCGCACCCCTCCAACGGATGTAAGCATGTCGTCTCGTCGTTCGGTGAGAATCAACCCGTTCAATACTGGGATCAATCCAGTGACCTTCCAAGTCGATCCTCAAGAAGACTTTATCGACCTGAACGAGAGTTTCTTCGAAGTGGAGTTGGCCATTAAGACAGGTGGAGGAGGCAATCTAGCGCAAGCGACTCTAGTCGGACTTGCCAACAATCTGGCCCACACACTCTTCAAACAGATCAATGTGAGATTGAATCCACTCTCATAAGCCCCCAGACCGATACTTACCACTACAAAGCCTACATAGAAGCGCTGTTGAACCACGACCGAGACGACGGTAAATCTATCCTTAAACCCCATGGTTGGTACAATTGTCTCAGTGTACCCAGTCCCGGAGACGCGGATGTGATGACAGCCAATAAGTTGGATCCGGCTCACAACGATTATGACGAATTACCCCAAGATCTCAAGAACATGGTTCAAAGTCGAATTCAGTTTTTTGGTGGAAAGAGAGTGACCTTGAGGTTCAAACCTTACCTGGAAGTGTTTCATCTCAGCAAGTTACTGGTACCTGGCGTGCAGATCCAGATCGACATGTACTTCAATGCCCCAGCTCTGTGGACAGTCCAATGGGCCGGTGCCGATACTCTCAGACTGACTGAAGCCGACGTGAATGTGAGATTGTTCCTGTCTCAAGTGAGAGTGACTCCCTCGGTGTACCGAGAAATCATGTCCAGCATGAAAGGTGGAAGAGTGGCCACTTACCTCACGGTGAGAGGTGAAATTCGAACCTACTCTCATCCCAATGACAATCGTCATTTTGAGTGCAGCAATCCTTTCCACAATAAGCTACCTAATCGGTTGGTGGTTTTGTTCATGAAACAAACAGCCTTCAATGGAACTGTCACGGTCAATCCGTTCACTTTTGAAAAATTCAATCTCGCTTCCATCAAACAATTGGTGAGAGGTGAAGAGTACCCCTACGAGACCTTGGAGCTCAAACACGATGATGACAGTAAAGATCTGAGAGGCTACCACAGATTCCTCCAAGCCTCAGGAACTTTGTGCAGGGGAAAAGGAAACATGGTCCGAAAAGAGAACTGGGGGCACGGAAAGAGATGCAACATGTTTGTATTTGACAACACAGCCAATGGATGTTTGGACAGTCCGGTGTTGAACCCCAAGCAGGAAGGTGAGCTGCGTCTGGTGATCGATTTTGGAGCTAACCCAGGATCAAACCTGACCATCTTGTTGTACGGCGAATTCGAGAACTTGCTGGAGATCAACGAGAACAGAGTCGTCATCTACGACGTGTACCAATGAGAAAAAGAAAAACATGGAGAAAGTAGCCTTGAATAATTTACAATTGGATCATTTGGCCCGAACGAATCCGTCACTACGCTGTGTTTTTTACGGCACGGTACCTTGCGATCGTCTTCCCAAGACACTCCCCCAAGAAGGTCCGACCGCTTACATCGTGAACACGGATCCTCACGATAAAACGGGCGTGCATTGGATCGCCTTGTGGGCCGACAAGGACAAGTGCGAGATCCTGGACAGTTACGGCCTGCCGTTGGACGCGTATGGAACCGCCGAGCCGCTCCAAGAATGGTTGTACCGTCATTTCAAGTACCATATTCGCAACGGCAAGAGTCTACAGTCCCTTTTCAGTCAGAGTTGCGGCGGCTACGCCCTGATGTTCCTGATCGACCGAGCCGAAGGTCGGGACATGAACGCGTTCTTGAGTCGTTTTAGGAAAAACGAGTTTGTAGAGAACGATCGTAAAGTAGGACAGATGTTGAAACGTTTGATCGTGGACGAGTTGGCCTGGCGCAAGATTTGTAAAACCCCGTGTCACCAGGACACGTGCGGTTCCTCCAGAGGAGTGCGTCATTTGTTAAAGTAAGCTGTTCGAATAAAAAAAAGTGTTCATTTTTGAAAAGATGTTGCGTGGTTCTTACACCATCACTTTACGAGTGCATAAAAGGTGCGGTAGAAACTAACTTGCTCATTCACTTGCCATGAACGCTGAACTTCAAGAGCTCTACAGAGCCTTGATCAACAGTCCTCAGAGACTTCAAGACGAGTACAACGCGAAACACAGTGTCCTTAACACCGGCGCGTTACCGACCACGGTGACAACGCGCAGGAAACGCAAGAGAGCGCCAACCATGCCGAGAGTTTCCGAGAAAGAAGATAGGAAAAGAAGAATGAAAAAGAGGCATTGGTACGAAGACAAGTTCGGAGATTTGAGTAAATTCGCGAAGAAACCTCGAAAGAGATCAGCGCCCACTAAGACAGCGCGTACCAAGAGAGCCGCTGCCAGGAGAGCCATCGCCAAGATCAAGAGGGGAAAACAGTGGTACGCCAAGAAATTCCAAGTGCAGAAATTCGCGAAACGCCAGAGAGCGACTGCCAAGAGTCGAGCCAAAAAACCTATCTGTTTCAATCGTAGGGTCACCCTCTTGAGTCTATTGAGACGCATCCCGGCCGTCAAGACCCCCATGGCCAAGTTGTTTGGATAAAAACGGAGCGTCTCGAGACCATTGACCATTTCAAGATCATGGAACGACGCAAAGCGTTTCAATTTCACACTCCGTCGAGTTTGATGATAGCGGGTCCGTCTGCCTGTGGTAAGACGTTTTTTACCACCAAACTGCTCTTGGAGAACGGAGACTTGTTCCAAGAACCACCGAAGAGTATTCGTTACTGCTACGGATCGTGGCAAGATGGTTTCCAAAAGCTCAAGAAGGGAGGGGTCAAGTTTCACGAAGGCATCCCCGACAGCGAACAGTTACCCCGATGGTTTCCTGGAGGGGGTGTTTTGGTCATGGACGATCTGATGGACGAGGGTGGTAACGACAAGCGCGTATTGGATCTCTTCACCAAACATTCGCATCACCGGAACATTACAGTGATTTACTTGTGCCAGGATCTATTCCTCAACGGAAAATTCGCCAAGACCATTTCCAGAAACGCTCATTACATCGCGGCCTTCAAGAACCCTCGGGATCAGTTGGGGATACGAAATCTATTACGCAATCGTTTCCCACGCAATGGCAGGAGGTGTTGGACACGTTTCGAAAGGTCACCGATCGACCTTACGGTTACATGCTATTGGATCTTCATCCGGCCAGTCAGGACGATCAACGCGTCCTCAGCCGTGTGTTAAAAGACGAAGGATTCGTACGATGCCATCAGTTTGCGGCATCGTCATGTTGAGGAGCGAAGCCGAGTGGTTCCCTACGTTTATTCTACGTTGCATAGCCATGCTACGACGCATGTATTCCTTTCAAGAGGATCACGAGACGGTGAAACAAATCTGTCTCTGTTCGAGTTATCGTCAAGTAAGGTCCATCGTGAATGCATATAACGACGAGGATTTCGAGAATTTGATTCATAACGAAAGAGTAATCGCTGAGAAGATAGCAAGAAACAGGAGAGATGAGCTCTTACAACAGTGATGATTTCAACTTCTCAGCTCTGAACGATTATTCGCCTTTGGGGTCACCGGTTAGAACGAGTACTCCGGTTCCGCCTGCAGCGGGCGTGGGTCTAAGCCTGAACACCCCTTCACCGCGATCGTCACTGGCGACACCGCCCCTGCGAGGAGCCTCAGTCGGAGTAGGCACCGCTGGCGCGGACACGCCGCGCGCCAATGTCACGGCGGGTGTCGGTAGCGCTGGCTCGGGGTCATCACGCTCCAACGTCACGACTGGAGTGGGTACGCCCAATTCGTTGCGTCGAATGGCAGGACGTTCACCCACAGTGACAGACGCCACACCTTTGGCACGAGCTAGTCGAGGAGGGAAACGACCGAGACGCGTCCCTCGTCAAAATACGCCGACGTCCCCCAGTGATGCCGGGAGCCGCAGAAGAAGCAGCGCTAGTGGTAGCGGTGGAAGACGACGTCGAGGCGGAGGCGGAGGCGGAGGCGGAAGTAGCAGTGACTCCACACTGCCTTCGTCGGTGAGATCGGGTCTTTCTCGAGCGGGTCGAAGAAGGCGAGGCACCCGTGTTCTCAACCAAGCCCAGATGCAACAACAATTGGAAGAGATTTTGCGCCAACAACAACAAACGGCCGCGGGTCGTCGCATTGCGGGCATCACGACCACTAACACGATCACGACTACCTATAAAAACGGTCAACGTCCTACCGTAACACGCAATTCGACCAGTGTACGTAACTGAGAACAACATGAGAAGACGCCGTCGTCGACAGAAAAGGAGAAAGCAATGGGGCGGTGCTCTTGCGAGTGCCTTGTCTACGATGTTACCCATAGGTAAAGGGGCTGCCTTCGGATTGGCCAAAGCTTTGGGTGGACGCGCCTTGAAAACAGGAATCCGAGCTGGAACCTCCGCTGCCATTGGTGCTGCAGGGGTTTGCGTGGGTCACGGGGTCCGAAGACTTGTGAGACGTAAGAAAAAACGACGACCTCGCCGATAAAAAACCATTCGAATCAAGATGTTGAGGAGTGAAGTCAACTGGTTCCCCTACTTCCTGCATCTATGCCGATGCTCTCGATCTTACTGGGACGAGACCAGCATGGATCACGAGGACATGAAACGTATCGCGGACGAGTGCGATAGTTACAGACAAGTCCAGGATATCCTGAACCAATCCGTAGAAACCGCGTTCAAGGACGAGATCTGGGAGTACGAGCAACAAGCTAAAAGGATCGAACGTACCGAAAGAAAGTTAGAATACATTTGGAACTGGTTGAGGAATTGTCATGAGCAAGCCGGTACGTCTATTGGATGAACCTTTCACCACAGTGGTGGAATGGGATTCCCTGAAACGTTTGGACGGATTGTATGCTTTCTACCACAAGTATTGGTGGTGTCGAAGGCAGATGTTTGGTTACTACAAATTGTGTAATGCCATTCTCAACGGACTGGCCTTACTGGTCGTGACCGCGAGTATCGTCCTGGGATCCGTGTGGAAAGATGGGTACACGGTGGTAGGATTGACGGCTTTCGCCACCTTACTGAAAGGATGGAACGATTTCAAGAAGTATTCGTTCAAGATGGACATGGCCCAATTCGCTTACACGACTTACGAAAAGACGCTGACAGAACTTAGGAACTACGCTCTTGGTGGAGTGGATGAATTGGATGGGTTTTTGACCAAGATGCAAACGTTGGATGACGTGGTGACGGATTTCACACCTCCCACTTACGACCGATATGTTCGAGACTACGAAATACGATTTCATCACGTTCCACTATAAAAAATAAAATCACGTGAAGAGTCTTCATTCAGAACCAGAATGCCCAAGAGGTCAAAGAGAAAGAAAGCGTCTTCAAAAAGACGTAAAACCACCACCACAACCAAAAGAAGAAGAAGGTACCAAAGGGGAGAAGGTGCTCTCAGTGTAGTGGCGGGTTTACCCAAGGCGGCTTGGGGGATCACCAAAGGCATCGGAAGCCTGAGAGCCAGACAAGAAGCGAAACATACCAAACGGATGTTGGAACGGATGAGACGAGGCGAAAAGTTTGATAGCAAGGGCGAATCGTTCCGATGCTCTATCATGTGAAAAAAGACATAAAAGAACGAGGATTGACGTAATCAACCTCACTCGTCACCATGAAGACTCGAAGGAGGAAGAGGAAGAGACAGAAAGGGGGTATTTTTCCCCTGGCAGCTATCTTACCCGCCCTGATAGCCGGTGGTAAAGCCGTGGCGCTGGGTGCCGCGTCAGGAGCTGAGGTTTCGGTGCCAAGAAAGCACTCGAAGCCGCAACCACACGTAGAAAAAGAGCCGTGACGGGTACTGGCAGAGACGTGAGAGCATTGGAAGCCCTCATGCGAAGAAAAAAACTCGGTAAGCCAGGCACTGCCAGTTACAAAGCCAAGAAAGCATTGCCAGACCTTATGCAAAGAAAGAGGCGAGCAAGACGATAAAAAGAGGGTGACAATCCACCTGGACTCATACGTCAACGATGAAGCGGTTACGACGACAACGTCATTTCTTGACGCGCGTCCTGAAAGAAGCCAATCGAAATAAACGTCAACAGATGTTGCAATACGCCGACAGAGATCAGGTCAACGCCATCAGCGAGATGGTTCTCAATTTGCTGAAAAAGAGGATCCCCATCAACGCAACGACTTATGGGAAACTGAAAAGACATAAAAAGGTTTTGCGTGAAGTGGGTAAACGTAGAAACTCCCTCAAGCGTCGAAGAGAACATCTCCTGAGTCAAAACGGAGCTGTGTTCTGGAGCGGATTACACGGCTGTTTTCGAGCATGTTGTGTACGGTGAAAGGACGCGACGAAGACGGTTACCCGCTCGAGGGTATCGACGTCATACCCAATTTCCCACCGAGAGATAAATACCAAGAAGAGTCCAATACCATTCCTAAACTCGTGCAGTTGTTGCAAGATGCCAATCGACGCGAAGCCCAATGGAAAGACTCGTCCAAGTACTGGAACAAGAGATACCACGCCCCGTATCAAGAGTACATGGCTTTAAAGTTCGGTGACTTTTGCCAAACCTGTGCAAGGAGTGCGGTAAAGGCAAGCAAACCGTTCAAAGTCTTCAACTCGAGTTGGAAAAGAAAGAAGAAGCCATACGGTACTGGCAAGACTGTTACGAGACGGCCTTGAGAGAATTGTCCGAGTTTCCTGACACGACCTTGAGTCAGGTATGAACGAAGTCATGATGGTGCCCGTTCAAAAATTCAAGCGATTGCAAGATTATTACAAGGGTCAGATCAGTCAGAATGCCTTGTTGAACAAAGCTGGACGTTTGGCCGCCGAAGAACATCTCATCTTGAATGACAAACGTATCCCCGACAGCATGGCCGTCAAGATGACCAAACCCATAGCAAGCGAAGAAAGTAAACTGGTGAAACGTATACGGACGGGTAAAAGCGGTCCTATCTCGTACCAGGGAACGACAGAACCCGAAGGCATGGCCGACGCACCCGTCGAAAGTCTGTTGAAACAGATCCTCAAGGGAGTCAACAAAGAACCCGCAGCACGAGCCCCCGTGATCATCAAACAAGAAGCCGCCACACCTTCCACGTCAGGTCTTGAAAAGGAGCTTAAAACTCCCAAACCTCCCATTCCTCCCAAACCATCCACAAGTAAAAAGGGGAGTAGTTTGAAAAAGAAAGTCTTGTCCGAAGCGCAAAAAGGCTTGTTAAGATCCATCGGTGTCTCCGAAAAATACATAGACGACGACGGTGGTTACAGTCCCAAAGGCAAGGCAAAGACGTACAAGAAGGCCAAGAAGACAGCCGCAGAAAAGTTACAAGAAGGGTGGGACGATTTCGACGACCCCTGGAGAAAAGGACTGAGCTATGACTCGGCCTAAGAAGAAAAGGGCACCCCCGAGGAGAAGTACCCGTCGTCGTCGTCAACGAGGGTATGGGATCGACATCCAAAAATGGTTGGGCAAGACTGGGATCGAGTTTCATTGGCCCGGTTATCAGTACATGGGACCTGGTACCAAACTGAAGAAACGTCTAGCGCGAGGAGACCCGGGGATCAATCGTCTGGACCGACTGGCCAAACAACACGACATTGACTATTCCAGGGCCAAGAACTTACAGGACAAATGGAAAGCCGACACCAAGATGATCCAAGCCATCGACAAATTACCCGGACGTAAAACCATGACAGAACGCATTGTTAAGAAAATCATGCAAACCAAGAAACGTTGGAAATTGTAAAACAAGTTTTTATTGTTATTGTAATCATTAAAAATTACACTTTTGTTGTTTCAAAAAAGTCTCTTGCCTTTTTTTCTTCACGTCTCACACGCCATGCCATTGTGGTACAGAGTATCCGATACACTCGATCTCACAAACAGTCGTTCGATCCTTATTTGGTCCCCGAACGTCGACGAAGACACGAATAACAACCTAAACCTAATTCTGGATACAAAATTGTACACTCTATAAGGGGTGTTGAAATAAAACATTCGATACACCTCCATGCGTATGTGATCGTACGAAATGATATGGAAGGGAAAGAACACGGTGCCGTGAATGTACAGTGGACTTTGTCCCTCCGAGGTTCGCACAAAGTCCTCCAACTCGCGATAGTAATGGAACCACACCGTGACCGGAAGGTGATAAGGCAAGTGATTCCACGAACGCGTCAAGGAATTGTGCGTCTCAAAGGGTCTTCCAATGTCTCTGAAATGTCCAATGTCCTCATGAATCATTCTGCGTTGATCATCAACTGCGAAAAAAAAAAGAAAAACAGTGTCAGGTCCACAGTCCGTCCTCCTGGTAAAGCGATGGACCACCCGGAAAAGGTAATAGACAGAGCTGTTGAATAACAATATCCCTTTGTCCTTCTACGCGTCTAAAGAAGAGTCTGAACCTTTGAATTCGAATCAAGTTATACCTCTCATAAGGAGTATTGTATATGAACAGACGGTACAAAATAGCCCTGATCTCTCGGGTCGGTTCTACGGGGAGACGCACACAACCATGAATGTACAGGTCTCGATCCGGAAACAGAGTCACGAAATTTCCGAGAAAGGTATAATATCGTTGCCAAACGTTAGGGTCCAAGTCATACGGCAATTCATGCCACAGATACGATCCCTCGTGATGACAGTGATTAGGTCTATCCTCACTACGATATCGCTCCAACTCTTTCTCGAATCTAACTAAGCCATTCGCACCTGACGGAAACCCTAACGGGGCATCATTATCATCTTCCTCAATTTCCTCATCGGTTTCCAACACGATCTCAGGCTCATCCTCGTCGATCACGCGTCGGCAGTTGCCGCAGGTTCGAACCCGTCTCTCCATCTCCTGGTAGCAACGTCGATGCATGAACACACCGCAGCAAGGAGTACGTTGGCACATCGCCAGAGAATCAACGTGGATATCTCTCTGACAAATAAAACACAATTGTTGAAGCGGCGTTTCTTCGGGTATCTGACCCCGAAGGCGACGACTACGTCTCGGTGGTTCATCTTCGTGTGATCGCGCACGACGACGAAGACCTACTCGTCTCGGTTGTTCTTCGGGTGACAGACTTCCAAGGCGGCGGCTGCGTCTAGGTTCAGTCGACATGTCCAAAAAAAACTGAAAAACGCCGAATGCGTGCGCCTCGCTTTATGTCAATCATGCACCAATCAAACGAAAAAGCCGAAATCACGTGTACAGAGTAGACCCAGGGGATAGGGGGTATCCCCTACCATACCCCCTCACGGTCGGAGACTGGACCCAAGGTCGAGTGCAACCTGGGATCCAGTTTTACCGTAAGTATAAAACGATCGGCTCGAACCGTTCACGGCACTCTGAGTTTTTTCTTAAACTTGTATCGAGCGCTGATCATGGCTGAGATCACTGACGAGGAGATGAACCAACAGATGGACCAACATGAAGAGGAGGAAGCAGTGAGTATCTGAATAATGGATAATATAACGTGTACCCTATGCGAGCAAGTCATCCTTAGAACCGAAACCTGCGCTTGTACCAAGTGCTGTCGTTACTACGTTCATTACGATTGCTACACCCAGGCACTCGATGATCAGATGAACAAGGGGGTGATCAAAGAGAAGTTGTACTGTCAGATCTGTCACGCGTTGTGTATACTAAGTGCGTTCGTGGCCACCCTGGACAACTGACCATGGAACTGAGACTAGTCACCCCTCCCATAGAGATTTACCTTCGTTTGGACTTGAGATTTTGTTTCGTTGTGTTTTGTGGTTACAACCTCGGACGACATCTTTGTCACGCCTTGTTCATCACCTTCTTTTCATAGAGTTACTGGGATTGGTTGCCACCCGAGATCCAAGTGTACATTATCTCACTCGCTGAGTCACAACTTGCCTTCGAGTGGAAAATGGAAATTGAAAGACAAATGAGAATTTCTGAATGGTTGGAAAGACCGAAACCGGTCACGTTCAACGAACGGAATATCCCAGAATTTAATTTCCGCGATCACGATTTACTTCGTCCTAGAGCCTTTGGGATTGGTTGCCCCATGAAATCCAGACCTATATTATTCACCTTCGAGAGTCCCAGTCTCTCATCGAGAGACGTGAACGTGAATCGTGGAGAGACCTTTGTAACGAGATACGAACCTTCGCCAAGGTCCAAGCAGAATGGGGACTAGGCGCCATCAAAGTAACTCTAGAGACATGTCTGCTAGATTATTGTCCCAAATCAAGAATTCCAGGAATGGAAAATAAGCACATGATCGTGCATGGATTCTACATAGACGAACAAAACATTAAGCGAGCAATATATTTAGGGTACGGGTTTAATCATGCCTATTACGGAATACCAGACGTTAAGAGAATTTTATCCATGCCTCCAACAGAATAGACTTACTCTCTATTTTAGAGTCACTGGGATCGACTACCTCCAGAACTACAGTGTTACATAATGCGTCTAGCCAGGAATCAAATCCTACTCGAGCGTAGAAGAAACAAAAAGTTACGACGTCTTCTCAAGGAAATATTAGACTATGCCAAACTGAAAGAACAATGGGGCATAGGACACATTAAGATTGTTATAGTTCGATGTAATTCACCATGCTGTTTAAAAAAGAAGAAAGAAAACAGATTCACACATATGAAAATATTCGGATGTTACATTGACATTTACGATAAACCCAAAAAAACGTATTTATCTGACTCTTACAAAGAGGCCAAGAGACGCGCCCCATAGAAAAGACTTTCATCTACCCTACCCGTGATGAATGCTGCACTAAGTAACGTTCCCACTCTCTTACAGAGTCACTGGGATAAGCTACCGGAAGAAATACAGTGTCACGTGATATCCTTGGCAACCTGGCAGCACATACTCGATCGCAGGAACAATGAACTATTGAATGATCTTCACGGACAAATTTTAGATTACGCTCAACTGAAAAGAGAATGGGGGCGAGGTCACATAGAAATACGATATGTCAAATGTAACCTAGATGTTTGTAAACCGAATTATGGATCAAGACTCCATCATATGATCATACGAGGTGTCGACGATCATAACAATAAAAGGAAAATCTATTTAGGATACAATTTTCATAGTGCCCTAAGAGATGTAAATACGGACTACGGTGATTAGTTGTAAAAAACCAACCAATGAAAAACTTTTGTGTTTATTGATAAAATGAGATGTTTGTGTCATTATCTCATTCAAATTGCACTCATGTCTTCACAGAACAGACGGACCCACGACGAAGCCTTCTTCGACGATGATGATGATGACTGGATCTTTGATCCGACTCTCGACCAAGTGATGACCCAAACCGGTGGTGGTGGTAGTACAAGACCACTCCTAGAATTCGAATTAAGACCCGTGGGCGCTCGCCGTAACTGGCGAAACGTCCTCAACAAACAAAGATACGAAGCCACGCTCAGAGATGTGACTCCCAGGGACAACCTAGGTCAAGAATTGACTCATGCCCTTCAACGATCCATCGAGCAACAAATCGCTCAGGATCCTACCCTGACACCCAACTCCACGGTCCATTTCACCATGCAGTCCAGTGCCTTCACGCACGCCTTTCAATCCACCACTTTCACCGTGCGCGAATTCGAAGAAGGGAGTGAAAGACTAGACACTTATCTCCAGTCTCTCGCGGCCAAACTCAACTCCAACGAAGAATTCACCCCCGACGACACGTTTACCATGGAAACCACTTTCATACGCACCCCAGGTCGGGGGCGTGGTGACGGAAAACGATACAAACCGAGCTGTGCGGCCGTACGGGGAATCGTCAAACGGTCGCGCGTGACCATCAAAAACAAAGACAATCTATGCTGCGCTCGCGCTATCGTCACCATGAAAGCCCTGGTGGATGCGTGACGGGAATCCACGAGACCAAGATTACCACAATCTCAAACAGGGGCGACCCGTCCAAGAGCGAGTGGCCAAAGAACTCCACCGTCTAGCCAACGTCCCCGAAGGACCCTGCGGCATTCCCGAGTTGCAGCAGTTTCAGGCCGCGTTACCTGGGTACAAACTCAAGGTCCTTTCCATCGATCCACCACACATGCTCATCTACGCGGGACCCGTACCATCAGACAAGATCATTCGACTCGTCAAAGAAGACAGTCACTACGACGGATGTTACTCGTTTAACGGGTTCCTAAACAAATCCTACTTCTGCGACGAATGCAATCGAGGATACGATCACGACGACTTTCATCGTCATCCCTGCGACGGTAAATGGTGTCCCGCCTGCAAACGAAAGGACTGCCCCGATTTCATCGAGGCCAAACGACCCCTAGCACGTGGCAAGTTTCCCGAACCCACCTCCATCTGCCGATTGTGCCACAGAAAATTCTTCAGAGCCCAATGCTACAACTACCACCTGCAACAACGGAGCTTGAACACTCCATCCATCTGCGACACTTACAAAAAGTGTCCAGACTGTTGCCACGTCTACGAACCAAAGCACAGGACTGAACGAGGAGGTGACCATCGTGTCCCCGATCACACGTACGGATGGGGTGAATGCCAGATCTGCGAAAAAAAATGTCTTTCTGCCGACTCACAGATGTTACATCCAACGCATCCCCGAAGAAGAAGACGAGCCCAAAAAGAAACGCGTGCCTCGTGACGAAGTAAAAGGTCGACCCTTCGAAGAACCCGAACCCGGTGATCCAGACACACGAGTCTGGGTGGACAGAGATCCACCCCTTCAAGTGTACTGCGACTACGCAGCCATCACCGACGCCGAAGGGAATCAGACACCCATTCTTCTATGCTTAGAAGACGATGAAGAGGATCAATTCTGCTCCTTCTACGGTCCCAACTGCACCGCTGACATGTTCGACCACCTCGAATCCCTCGCAGTCGACGTGGACGGAGACGATCGGGACGTCATCGTCATCTTCCACAATCTCAAAGGCTACGACGGTATGTTCATCTTACAACACTGTTACGCCACGCATCGAGAAGTCACCGACCAGATCACCGTAGGCATCAAGATACTGTCCCTGAGATCCGACAGACTGACTTTCAAAGATTCCCTATGCTTTCTCCCGTTCCCGCTGGCCAACTTTCCCGCCACCTTCGGAATCAACGAACTGTGCAAGGGATTCTTCCCGCACAAATTCAACACCCTAGAAAATCAAGAGTACGAAGGACCCATGCCACCGCGAGACATGTACGATCCCGACGGCATGTCTGCCAAAAAGAAAGCCGAATTCGAACAGTGGTACCAAGAGAAAGTCAACGATAACCACCATTTCGTCTTACGGCAAGAAATGGAAGCTTACTGCGAGTCGGACGTCAAACTCCTCAAAGCAGGCTGTCAAAAGTTCCGACAAGAATTCAAACAAAAAGCTGACTTCGACCCCATGGAGAAATGCGTCACCATCACCTCCGCCCAACACCATCGCCTCCAGGCCACCTCGAGGCTGGCACGGAGCCAGATCCAATCAGTCCGTCAAAGCCCTGAAATGGCTAGCCTGGCAAGAACACCTGTTGCAACATCACGACCAAGGCGATCGTATCCGCACCGTACGAAACGGAGGTGAAGTCCGCCTAGCCAATCAACTCGTCGACGGGTACGGTCCCGCCACTCGAACCGTCTACGAATTCCACGGATGTCTATGGCACGGATGTCCTCGCTGTTTCCCTCGACAACGCGACCGATATCCCATCTGCCACACCGATCGCACTCTACAGGAAGTTTACGACTCCACGCTCAAGAAACACGACCTTCTCAGGCACCAAGGCTACCAGATCCACGTCAAGTGGGAATGCGAGTGGGACCTGGAGGTCAAAACCGACCCAGATCTCCGTCGGTTCCTAGACACGTTCCAAATCGTCGAACCGCTCGAGCCGAGAGAAGCCTTCTTCGGAGGTCTCACGAACGCTGTCAAACTGCATCACGTGACCAACGTGGCCCAAGGAGAGAAAACCAAGTACGTCGACGTGACGTCGCTCTACCCCTGGGTCAACAAGGAATGCGAATACCCGTAGGACACCCGCAAGTCATCGTCAACCCCGAAGATCAAGACATCCATCACTACTTCGGAATGGCCAAAGTGGACATACTGCCGCCTCACGAACTATACCACCCCGTTCTACCTTTCAGGCACGGAGGTAAACTCACCTTCCCACTCTGCCGCTCGTGCGTGGAACACGAAATGAACAAATCACTCCTAGAGAAATCGCATCACTGCCCTCACACGGCCGAGCAACGCACGCTACGTGGGACCTGGTGCACACCCGAAATACAGAAAGCCGTTGCCATGGGATACACGATCAACAAGATCCACGAAGTCCACCATTTTCCACCAGAACAACGGCGTAAAGGACTCTTCGCCGATTACGTGAACACCTGGCTAAAAATCAAACAGGAATCCGCTGGCTACCCTAACTGGTGTAACACCCCCGAAGACAAGGCACGTTACGTGCAACAGTACCAACAGAAAGAAGGCATCGCTCTCGACCCGACCATGATCCGGAAAAACCCCGGACGCAAAGCGACCGCCAAACTCATGCTCAACTCCTTCTGGGGCAAGTTCGGTGAAAATCTACACAAACCCACTACCCAAGTAGTCTACAACGCAGCGCAACTCTTTGCCCTCGTTTCCAACCCCTTCAACGACATACGACAAGTCAGAATCGCCAACGACGAAGCTCTAGAGGTCGTCCACGCCGAACTCAAAGACAATCAACCCGATAACGGACGAATCAACATCTTCGTAGCCGCTTTCACCACCTGCTGGGCTCGTCTCAAATTGTACAGCTACCTGGAACAGTTAAAACAACAAGTTCTCTACTTTGACACCGACTCCGTCATCTACTCGCACAAACCAGGTCAACCAACGAACTCGACGATGGCGATTTCATCACCGATTTCACTGCCGCTGGACCCAAAAATTACGGATACAGAACCAACCAAGGCAAAGTCTGCTGCAAAATCAGAGGCTTCTAACTCAATGTACGAGGATCCAGGCAACTCAATTATGACGTCATGCGACAAAATCTACTCGACGAACTCGAACAACCTCTCGAGGATGATGAACGACGCAACATCAACGTCGTCAACCCCAACTTCTTCTGGAGAAACCCAGCCACCAATCATCTCAGAGTCATCACACGGACTAAACGCTACGGACTCGTCTTCGACAAACGTGTCGTAGACACGAACACTTTCATGTCGTTTCCGTACGGATACACACCAATGTAATTTTTTACTTCCTGTAATCAATAAAAATCAATTGTGAAACTCGCTTCCTGTCTCTCGCCTTATTTGGGCATGCGCGAGCGCGCGTGACGTCATTTCCGGTGGGCGCCATTTTGGCTCCACCAAGGGACCATCTTGGATTTTAAAATTTAAGAGAATGTATGGGAAAATTATGGTCACGTGGTATAATACCTGCACGCTGATTGGTTACGGCCCCTATGAGCGTCCTTCACTACTACCGATGTATCGATTTTGGTCACTCCAGTGACCACAGATTGAAAACGTGACAGAAAATTGGCGTTACTTTCGATTCTCACCAAATCTGTCCTATCCCCACCTCGGGAGAATTTTGTTAAGTTAACTAATTTAGTATGCAAGCCACCGTAATGGCGGTCGCCGCCGGCGAAATGTTTATTTGCTCAAAATTGGGCAAAATCTCTCGGAGATGGAAATCAGGACATTTGTAAGGATACAGAAAGTTGCTGGCTTCTAAGGCTGAACTTATCCAGAAGTAAGCTGTATTTTCGTTTTCGTGCCGAAAGGCACGCGATGAGATATTACATCGCGCAGAATTCTATTGTCTTTCGCGACATATACTTGCAGTGCTCAGTTTTTCAATGCGCGGAATAATAATTACAAATATTAGCTATCGGAATTCCGACTGCTCTCGTCAATGAATCGGCGGCTGTCAATCAAACGGTCTGATGTGTGAAGTAAATCCCAAGGTGTAATAAGCTAACAAAAGCGCTCTAATTTAAGGCTGGTTTCCATATGATCGCAGACGATCGCAGACGATCGCGGATCGCAAATCGCAGATCGCAGACGATCGCAAAGAGAGTTGTTTCCATATAATCGCAGACGATCGCAAGCGATCGCAGAGCCGACTGTTGCATACATTTCGGACAGCGGAACTGTCAAAATTACACGCGCGTTGTGCTGGCGGGAAAATCGCAGCAAACAACAATGGCGGATGTCGAGGAGGAAACTTTGCTGCAAGCAAATTTATTTCTTCTTTTAGTCAACCTATTTTGAAATTTCCTCGGCACTGCATCTCGCCCCAATCCAGAAGGTAGCGTTTTCAATCGCTTCAGATAACGACCATACGCAGTTCTTATGTTGCGGAATTTGACCTGCGCCTCAGCCGCCGATAGATTAAATTTCTCCCCGATTTTTTCCCAGCAGTTAGTCTTTTTGCTTTTGTCTTTGAAATCTTTACTGTTACGGTAGTAAACGCACTGATATCGCGCAAATTCCTCCATAATTTTCTCGTTACTGACGTTACCTTGTTCAGCGCCAGCCATGTTTACAACAAATAAGCAGTTGCTTTGTTGCAAAGAAGCATTGAATCATGGGTCGGAATTCAAAATATCATGGGATACGTTTCGATCGCAGATCGCAGAACTTTGGTTTCCATATGATCGCATGATCGCAATTGATCGCAGACGATCGCAGACGATCGCAGAAGATAGAACATGGTTCTATCTTCTGCGATCGTCTGCGATCGCGATCGCAGGATCGCGGACGATCGCAGATGCGTGTTTCCATATGATCGCAGACGATCGCAGAACTTTTTGCGATCTGCGATCGTCTGCGATGATATGGAAACCAGCCTTTAAAGGCGGCCTGCGCTCTTCACAAAGACTTTTGTCAACAAAGTCGTGTGCAGCGACATTCTCACTTTTTTTGTTGACATGTCACACTCGAAATGGTTTGAGCGCGGGAGCCAAAAGTTCTCCAACAAAAAATTCTTCTTCCAAAGCGTTGCCAAATGGAAAGAGCGGTGCGCATAAAACTTTCTTCTACTTTATCGTTGTCCTCTTTTACTCGACGGGTCAAAGCAGTTCATCAGACGTAGTCTTTTACTCGATCGGTTCACGTAGTCTGTCGTTGATCGAGGACTTAAAAGACAACACAGGTCTTTATCTATTCGAAAGATGAAGAGGAAAATAAATGACATTTCTGTTTGAAATCCAGAGCCGAACAAAAAGACAAAGGCACGCAGCGCGTCGTACGCCTGAGTGAGCATTGTTGTCCACTGCATGTGTGAGATAATTATTCAAAATTGGAACCGTTTTAATTGATCAAAACATTTAAAAGGCCCAGGTACGAGTATTCAGTTATTAGAATCCTCTTTGGATGTCAAAGCGTACGAGACAGCAGCCCGGATTTTACGCATCACTATTTGATGACGCTTATGATCGTCGCCTCAGTTATAAGTACCGACCCAAGCAAAAGCCCGTTATTATGGGTATTTATGAAGTTGAGCGCATAGTCTCTCAACGAAATCAAGGGGGCAAAGCAGAGTATTTTATTCGGTGGAAGAATTATCCTTTAACTGAAAACACGTGGGAGCCGTCCGAACACTTCTTATGTTGATGAAATTACATGTAAAGTGATGTTAAAACGACGTTCCGAACACTCTGAGATCTTTTTTTCAACGAAAATCAAAAATGATCTCTTTGAGACCGGCTGAGGATGAAGTACTCTGCTTCGCTTCCTTTAACTCTTTTATCTCTCTGAGATCATTTTTGCCTGACATGTGCGAGAAAGTGGGGTTGACCGGGGATTCAATGAGCTCTAAAAAGAGCTCCCGATCAACGCGCTGCATTTCTTGCACAGATGACATGCTGAAAATTCGTTTATTGCAACTCGCGCAAAGCGTTACTTTAAATACGATGGTTAAGTGATGCATTTTATCAACTCTCAATTTCAATGCCTTATAGCGTCGGCGTGTGTCCTATTGTTTGTCGGGGCGGAGCTTGGCATATATTAATATTCTGCCGGGAAATTCAAAAGAGTTTCGCTCTGTTGTTCTTCTAGTCTCCGAGGCGAACGAAGGCTGAAAGATCGTTACGAGTGTTCGAAAGTTGGCAGAACGACCACTTCGAAACATTATTTTCCGTTAAAACTTGGCATAAAGCTTCCTTTAACAACATACATTCAAAGCCGTATGATAACCGTTAAGAAGGGCACTTTGAAAAAGTAAAATTCTTCCTCCAAATATTTCCTCATATAATATTTTCCCTCAAATGGACCAAACTCAGGAAAAGAAAACGACTAAATCCACTTTTCGTAAGATTTCAAAAAATGTCTCCTTTATTCCATCAATGTCTCATCTACAAAAGCCCTATGATAACCACTACGAAACACAAGTATGAAGCACGTAAACTCTAAACAAGTATGCGTAGTCGGCCATTTTCTGGTCATTTTCTTTATTGTTTAACCACCGGCAGCCTAATTAATAATTAAATTTCGCGCGCACTCTACATTTAAGTCCCGGATATGTCGCGGCATTCTGCGCGATGATCGGCTTGTTCTGCTGTCTTGTTCTGTTTTTTCTCTTGGTCTTTTTTGTAGCCCGCCGAGGCCAGTCTTTCGTCTAAATCAGTTGAAAAAAGTTCGAAAAAGATGTTCCCATTCAAGTTTAAGCTCTCAGGCGATAATTCTGCAGTTTTTTGGCCGAAACGTCGGCTTTGTTATGTTCGTGTTTTTCGGTTGCTGTGGGCGACCGTGGCTTCCTTTGTTAGGTCAAGTCTGGGGAGTGAGGTCACAAAAAATTCTAATTAATTCTGGTTTTGTTCGATTTCGCTGAAATTTTAACACGATAAAGCTGGATTGTTGAGGAATAGATTTACCGCCTGCCGATGTGTGGTAGCTATTAACGCTTAAGTGATATATCGCTTCGAAATCAGGGTTTTGAAGAGATTCTTTTTGCAACGTGTGGGTTCGGCGTGATTTTGTTATCGGAGGTTTTTGTTGACTCCGAGGGAAAAAATATCCGGAAAAGGTCATTTCATCGATGATTCAAACGAATATAAATATGTATATGTTCCAAGCGAAATTTCTGCTGAAAAAATATAATTTTTGACGAGCGCTGGGTTTTTAATTTTTTTCCCGCGAAAGTCAGTATCGGAGATGAGATTTATTAATGTTTCAACAGCCTTTGGCGAGTTAATATCACAGGTTGCGTGACTCAAAATTTGGCCGAGTGGAAGCTTGGGTCTGGTCGCCTACAAATCGAAAAAAAAAAACCACGGGTAAACCATGAACCGCGCTCGGCCCATGGCCACGCGGTTAAAAAGACTGTTAACTTCATAATCGCAAAACCCTGTGGAATGTATGCTTTCCACGACTGATATTTCAACATTGAGACTTCGCCAGTTTTTCCATCAGTTGTGTTGAATTCGAGGGATAGCAAAATTCGAATCCTTAAAGTTGGTAATCGAGAACTGAGCAAAAGTTTAGTTTAACAAGATAAGCTGTGGAAAGTTGTCTATCTATTTTATTAAGCGGGTAGTGAGTTTTCCCTTTCGGAAGCACTTTCACTTTTGATTTTACTTAGCTCTTATTAACCGAGCTGGAGGGCTGTATGGGAGAATCTTGGTCGAGGTCGTGAGTACAGACCGAACGCAGTGAGGTCTGTACACAAGACCGAGGTCAAGATTCTCCCATACAGACCGACTTAGCTCGGTTAATAAGATGTTTATTATATGGCAAAGAAAAAGACTTTAATAGCTGGTTTTCACATGACGTCACTAAAATTCGAACTACAAAACTATTGATCTTCCTGAGATGTTACTTTAATGATGTATAAGAGCAGCTGAAAACTAATATTCATACAAATTTTCGCTCCGAATGGGTTCTTGGTTTTGTGATACAGTACGGTTGAATTTCTAAGCTTTTGCCTGACGCGACATTTACATGACGGCCTAGAGAGCTGTCATGATGCTTAAAAAAGTGACTAATTTCGGAGAACTTGGCTATCTGAACAGTTCATGTCTTAGAAAAAGTATTATTTTAAAGTTTTAGACGGTTCCTTGAACTCTTTTGTAGCAAAACTGAGTGACAGATGTTTCTGTTGGTTTCCGGCCGCCATGTTGGTGCCCATACGGATGGGCACCAGCATGGCCTCTCCATACAAATCTCTATAAATTTGGGTAAAAAAATTCTCCGCGTATCTGGCATAAGAAAAATTGCTGTGACCAGAATTTTGGCGAGAGTCTTTGCATATTTACCTTCTTTCATTTCCCAGATTCTGGACTTATTCTATTGACCGGTTTTGATTTTTATTTTGATCTATTTTGAATTGCGTGACACTGAAAACCAGCAATTCGTTTAATGTAACTGGTTTCCTGACATTTTGATTGCGAACGGCGATGAACTTAACTTTAACCTGCCGAAATTAGACTGTTCACAGTCCCCTATTTTTCCGTGAGATCGTGGATGTCGATCGTTGAGTTCGACGGGCCGCCATCTTGGTCTCTTGATGCGAGCGAAACTGGGGAGAGTACAAAATGCCCGTGGGTTGGGGTGGTGGAGGGCACGGCTGGCGGAAAAAATAGGGAGACTGTAACAGCTTCACTCTGTCTCATGTTCAAGGGGCGCGGCCGCCAGTTTGGCGCCTCCGGTAGTCAAATCAATTAACAATCTCCTCCCCTGAGAAAAAACCTGTCAAATCAGGGATGATGATATGATAACACGAGAGTTGATGACGAAAATGAACGTCAATAGAACCATAGTTGCTTACCCGAACGTGAGAAGTGAAATCAGGACCTTCAACATGCAAGGGAACATGATACGAGTGCAACAATTTATTTCAAGGCAGAATTCCTAACAGAGTCATCGTTGGGCTTGTGCTTTCAGAAGCCTTCAATGGTACTGTGGCACATGACCCATTCTGTTTTCAAAAGTTTGGTGTGAGTAACATCAGGCAACTGGTCAGAGGAGAAGAGTACCCTTACGAGACCTTGGAGCTAGTGCACAACGACGGTACCCAAGATCTGAGAGGTTACTATCGATTCTTACAAGCCACAGGATGTTTGTGCAAACATCAAGGTAACATGGTCAGAAGCGAAGACTGGGGTCAAGGCAAGAATTGCACACTGCTTGTATTTGACAATGCAGCCAACGGATGTTTGGACAGTCCGGTGTTGAACCCCAAGCAGTCGGGAGAGTTACAGATCGTGCTGAACTTCGGTGTCGCACCAGGTAACAACATCACAGTCATCTTGTACGGAGAGTTTGAAAACCTCTTGGAAACAGACAAGAACAAAGCCGTGTTGTACGACATTTACCAACGCTAATGGAAAAAGTACCTCTGAATAACGTGCAACTGGATCATTTGGCGAAAGCGGATGCCATTTTGAAACCTTACTTTTACGGGACGGTGGCTTGTGATCGATTACCACGTTGACCGATCAAGAAAGAACCTCGTGGGTACATTGTAAACACAGATCCACATGATAGACCGGGCCGACACTGGCTGGCGCTTTGGACCCATAGTGGGAATGTGTGCGATGTGATGGACAGCTACGCCCTACCTTTAGAGACTTACAAGTCAACACAGCCTTTGCAAGACTGGTTAAAAAGTCAATGGAAACATGTCAATTACAATGGACAGTCTCTGCAATCGATTTACAGTAAAAGCTGTGGTGATTACGCCTTGTTCTATTTAAAAGACAGAGCGAGAGGTCAAAGCATGAACGAGTTCTTGAGGCGTTTCTCGAAACATGATTATGTAGACAACGATCACAAAATAGGCCAGATGTTAAAGAAGTTGATCGAGAAAGAGTTAGAATGGGATAAAGTGTGTAAAGTGAGACATCACCAAGACACCTCTCGTTGCGGTGTGAGATATTTAGTGTAATGATTGTTGGTTTGACATTAAAATACGATTGAAAATGTTCATTTTCCGTGTGATGATCTTGTAGTACAATGGTTAGTATTCTCGACTGTCACTCGAGAGATCAGGGCTCCATTCCCCGTTGGGTGGAATTTTTCCTTTCCATGCGGTATCAAAAGTAGCATGCCCATGCGCGTTTGGTCATTTGGACTCATGGAACGATGCAAGTCTTTTCGATTTCACACCCCTTCCAGTCTGTTGGTGGTGGGTCCTTCAGGGTGTGGCAAGACTGTGTTTACCACCAAACTTTTACTGAACAACCTCGATTTGTTTCATACCCCACCCTCCCAAATACATTATTGTTACGGAGTGTGGCAAGACGGGTTTCAGCCCATGAAAGAACAGGGGGTCAAGTTTCACGAAGGCGTTCCCGACACAGATCAACTGAAAACGTGGTTTCCTAAAGGCGGATTACTCGTCTTGGACGATCTAATGGCTGAAGGAGGGAACGATAAACGAGTGTTGGATCTGTTCACCAAACATTCTCACCATCAGAACGTCACCGCGCTCTACTTGTGCCAAGACATGTTTCCGCCGGGGAAATATGCCAAGAGTATTTCCAGAAACGCCCACTATGTCGTAGCCTTCAGGAATCCACGAGATCAATTAGGCATGAGAAATTTACTGGTACAGGCATTTCCCACCCAATGGCAAGTTTTACAAGACACGTTTCAACGTTTGACAGAACGTCCGTTCGGATACATGGTCTTGGATTTACATCCCGGCAGTTCGGACAATCAAAGGATTCTCAGCCACCTTTTAAAGGACGAAGGATGTATGAGATGTCACAAATTCATCGAGACATCGCGATGAGTTCTTCCCAAGATTCAATCACTACCGTATCTCTAATGAACGGATCCAAGAAAAGCGCCCAGTTGGTAAACAAAGATTTGTTGTACCGATTGGATGGGTTGTTTGCCTTTTACCACCGTCAGTGGTGGTGTCATCGCCAGATGTTTTACCACTTTAGGTGGTGCCACGGTTGTTTGAACGCGTTGGCATTGATCATCGTGGCAGCAGGCATTGTCGTAGGATCCGTCTCAGAAAACAGTCTCCTGATTGCCTGTTTAACTGCCGCTGGAACTGTGATTAAGGGGTGGAGCGATTTCAAAAAGTTTTCGTTCAAAATCGACTGTGTCGCTTTGCCTACACCACTTACGACAAAACATTGATCGAATTGAGAACCTACGTGCGAGGACTTCCGATGGAGGAGTTTGAGGGATTTTTAATCAAGATGCAGACCTTGGATGACACAATCACTGATTTCACACCCTCAGTATCTGACAAGTGCGTGCAAGAATACGAACAACGATTTCGCTACGACCACGTCGATAAAAGCGGGAGCACTTACGTGTGAGTGGTAGTATGTGTCATGAATAGCAAACGAAGAGTTCGTAAAAAACCAAGGAGACGTAGGAGGACACAAAAAGGGGGATTGTTACCATTGGCAGCTCTCATTCCAGCTTTAGTAGCAGCAGGCAAGGCGGCGGCTCTAGGAGGAATCTCTGGTGCAGCTGGTTACGGTGTGAAAAAGGGTTTGGAAGTTGCTTCGCGTAAACGTCGACGATGAAAAATAAACCAAAGACCAAGAAAAGAAGTAAACAGCGAGGTGGAGCACTGGCACGACGTAAACATAGATTGGTTGACAAGATCGCCGAAGGAGCTACTATGTTCTTATCGGGACCCTCACCTACCTTTGCTACGCTGGCTTTTAAATTAGCGGGTCAGGCAGCAAAAGGAATCAGAGACAATGCGAATCACTATAACAAGAGACAACGTGGAGGTGCACTGTTTACTGTTCTCAAGAATGCAGCCAAGATCGGGTACAAGCTCGGAAAGGACAAACGGTATAAGAGAATGGATGTAAAGGGTGTCACAGGCAGTTACAACAGACGTCCTGCACCTTGGGAAGTATGATTCGATTACGCAGACAACGCCCTTTCTTGGAAGCTATTCTCCAAGAGGCCAATCGGAACAGGAGACAGGAGATGTTAGAACATACTAATGCAGATCAAATCAACGCCGTGAGCGAAATGGTTCTCAATCTATTACGAAAGAGAATTCCCGTTCACCCAATCACCATGGCGAAACTGCATCGCTATAAGACAACGCTACGCGAGGTGGGGAAACGCAGAAACTCGGTCAAGAGGCGTAGAGAACATCTCCAAAAACAAAAAGGTAGCGGATTCTGGCAAGGTTTGAACGACGTGTTCCAAGCATGTCGATGTTAAACACCAGAGATTCCCACGGTTATCCACTGCAAGGTTACGACTTCGTCCCCAAACCCAAAGACACCTTGAGCGAATTGGTCAGGTTATTGCAACAAGCCAACGAAAGAGAAGACGCCCTGAAACGTGATGTGGAACATTGGCATCGAGCTTACAACGCCCTCCTTCAAGAGCATATGGCATTTAAGTACGAGGATCTGTGTTCAGCTTGCAAACGTTACCGCGACGAGACCGAAGCAGGTGAGACCATCCTGTTGTGTAAGGAGTGTTCTACAGTAGAAGAAACAAAACGTAGCCTGGAGCTGAAACTAGAAAAGGTTCATTAAGAGGTTCGTTACTGGCAAGACTGCTACGAAACGTTACTCCAGCAACATTTCGAGGATGACAGAAGAGGTCATGATGGTACCCACAAAAGAATTTGACCAATTGGTTCAGTATTACAAAGGAGAAATCACCGACAATACCTTGTTGAACAAAGCGGGTCGATTGGCCGCCGAAAGTCACGTGATACTCCGTGATAAATGGATTCCAGATTCGATTGCCATCAAGAAAATTAAACCTCTAGCTCGTCAGAGAGGTCGTTTAACCAAACGTATCAGACAAATTGGTCCTTTGTCGAGCAATAGTGCTGATGTCGGTGAAGAGGAAGATGAGGAGGAAGGAGATTTGGTGAAGGGTCCGTTGGAAACCATGTTCAAACAATTGATAAAGAACGCTTCTCGAGGTACAAAAACACCAACGATCAAGGAAGAAGTTACACCGTCTACGTCAGGTGTTAAAAAGAAGCAACCCGCTGCTAAAACACCCATTCCACCACCTGACTCGGATCTGGGAACGCTCCTAAGAAAGGCTGACATTCTCCTGGGTAAAGACAAGCGCAAAGGCAAGGGCAAACGTAAAAACGAGGCCGAACGTTTCAAACCTACGAGTGGCTGGGAAGACTGGGCCAAAGGAAAGAAACTGAGAAGAAATCTAAAACACGATTATGACTCGGACTAAGACCCGTACGCGCAAGTATCGCCAACGTGGACGTGGTTTTGACATTCAAAAATTGCTATGCAAGACGGGGATTGAATTTCACTGGCCTGGGTACCAGTACATGGGGCCTGGGACTAAGTTGGCAAAGAGACTGAAACGAGGAGACCCAGGCATCAACCGACTGGACAAGATTGCCAAACAACACGACATCGATTACAGTCGCGCTAAGAATTTGCACGACAAGTGGAAAGCAGATACAAAGATGATCATGGCCATAACGAGGTTACCTGGCAACAAAACGGTGACTGAAAAGATTGTGAAAAGAATCATGCAGGCGAAGAAAAAGTTAAAATTGTAATCGATTCTCCCTTCGGAGTTCATGTTGTTATTATTCAATAAAAGTTGACAAATGAAATATCAGACTCTGTGTTCGTTTTAAAGCAAAGTTTAGTATTAAAATCCTGATTACAATGTGTGTGCTCTATTTTAGAAACCAGGCTTTTTACTCGGTCAACAGGGAAACGAGATTAATGACGTCAACGGGGGCGGGGCTTCTGGCTACCATGGATACGTCAAACTCGAAAAAACAATAGAACTCCTTTCCATAACAATACCTTTTCATTTGTATCACAATACCTGTCAAATCTGTACTGGACTAGCCGATACCACTACTGAGATTCGTCTTAAATTTTGAGCTCCAAAAGCAGCATTTTGACGGAATTCGGTTATTATCGATTTTCTCGTAAATAAATCGATATTCAGACAAACGAAGCACGTCGCGATTTGTTTCACACTAAGGCCTGCCAAACCTGAGAATATGAGCAGAATTTTTTTTTGGGCTGTTGCCGCGATATTTTGAAAGTGTTTGCTTTTTGGGCACATTCGCTCTTAATTAGTTTAATTTCTAAAAAAGATAACAAAGGAAGAAAAAAAATAGGTTTGCAATGCGTACTTGGGGTCTTATGCTTAATTTTGTTCCTTTCGGTTGGAATGCAGTTTTCAAATGTCAATATCTGGAAGTTGAACTGGTTATTTTTTACTTATTTTAGTATGATAGTTATGTAGTCTTGTAACTGAAAAACCCTTGTAGGGAGTTGCAATAAAGTGTGCGTGCAGTGGCGGATCTAGGGGAGGGGCCTGAGGGCCCTGCCCGCCTCATTTGGGGTAAAAAGAAAAATCGCAGAAGGAAGAAAAGCCAGCAGCTAATGTGGTATTGTTATACCACATTAGTGTGCCCAACACACTCAGGCCATTATAGGACAATAGTCCTCTTGAAATGTCTCGGATTGTTTTACAGTATTGCACTTGACATTTATGGCGTAATTAGTGTGTTATCACCTGGCGGCTATTGTTATACCACATTAGTGTGCCCAACACACTCAGGCCATTATAGGACAACTGTCCTTTTGAAATGTCTCGGATTGTTTTACAGTATTGCACTTGACATTTATGGCGTAATTAGTGTGTTATCACCTGGCGGCTATTGTTATACCACATTAGTGTGCCCAACACACTCAGGCCATTATAGGACAACTGTCCTTTTGAAATGTCTCGGATTGTTTTACAGTATTGCACTTGACATTTATGGCGTAATTAGTGTGTTATCACCTGGCGGCTATTGTTATACCACATTAGTGTGCCCAACACACTCAGGCCATTATAGGACAATAGTCCTCTTGAAATGTCTCAGATTGTTTTACAGTATTGCACTTGACATTTATGGCGTAATTAGTGTGTTATCACCTGGCGGCTATTGTTATACCACATTAGTGTGCCCAACACACTCAGGCCATTATAGGACAACTGTCCTTTTGAAATGTCTCGGATTGTTTTACAGTATTGCACTTGACATTTATGGCGTAATTAGTGTGTTATCACCTGGCGGCTATTGTTTAACTGCATTAGTGTGCCCAACACACTCAGGCCATTATAGGACAACTGTCCTTTTGAAATGTCTCGGATTGTTGGTTTTGTTATGTTGCCGGCTTCTATGTGTACTTGACATTCGTTGGCTTTCACGTAAGCCTTTACGAAATGTCTCGGATTTGTTTGTGCCGTTTGTTTTCAACATATTAATCGCCCTTGGCTCATTGGCTGAAGTGCCAGTCTGCTAAGACAAGGGGAGTACACCCACTAGGTTTGAGCTTCCCAGCGTCTTAATCTGATCTACGTTTGAGTAATGTAATTTCAATTTTTCATAAGCATGCCTCCTAAACGAGCCTCTAAGCGCCAGGCGTCAAAAAGTTCCACACAGGCGGTATCGGCGAAACAGCGCCGTTCAGAGGGTAAGTCTGCGTCCCTGCCTAACAGCACGACGTCCTCACCACAGCTCAGCCTCACCGCACTGAGTGAATTGATCTCAAACGCGATTTCTGGGGCCTTACAGTCGGCCGGCATCGGCACTCTCAACATCTCTCCCGCAGTTGGCGAACAGAGACCTAGTAATCAGTCCACGTCACAGCCCACCGTGGTTGAAGATGCCGCCTCAAAAGAGATTGCAGATCTGACGAACACCGTGGCTGCGGGTAGGCTAACCTTTGCGTCCGAGAAACCGGACGGCACGTTTTCCAGTGTCATTTTTGACCTCGAGTCTCGCGTCTCGGATCGTATCAAGGCAAAGATATGGGCAAACGAATATGTTGATTTCGGGTCTCTCCTCTCCGTATCACCAGACGAGTCCAAATATCGATTATCTGTCGCAAATGACCATGATCACCCTAGTCTTTGCCTTGAGCACGTTAAGCCAAAACGGCGTAGCTTATCCATTGACCAATGGGTGACTGCATTTAATGTGTTTGTAGCTGTTTATACAATTAGGGTACCTAAGGCGACAAGTTCTCTGATTTCGGACTATCTTATCCAAGGCTTTATTGTCAAAAGAGCTCGCAGCGGGCAGAATTATGGGTCTGTATGATACGCCTCCCTTTGAAACTTTTAGGGCATCGCCCCTAGGCATCGTTCCCAAAAGGTTACCGGGAGAATTTAGGTTAATTCATCATTTGTCTTACCCGGAGGGGTTATCTGTTAATGATGGTATTCCTAAAGAGTTAGCCACCCGTAAGATATGCCACTATCGATGATGCTGTTAGGCTCATTAAAGCAATCGGACAGGGCTGTTTTCTGGCTAAGACAGACATTAAATCATCGTGCAATATATTTGAATCACTCAGCACTGCGTTAGAATGGATCGCTAAATATAGATTGCACGCGTCGTCGGTCATCCACATTTTAGATGACTTCTTATTTATTGGGCATTCGGAGGCCAAATGTCAGGTAGATCTCGATAATTTTCTTTGCTTTTGCCGTCGTATAGGCGTTCCGATAGCCGATGGGAAAACTATGGGCCCCACTAATGCTCTGCAATTCGCAGGGATCACTTTAGATACGGCATTGATGGAGGCTCGTCTTCCAGAGGACAAGCTTGCCAAATGCCGTACTCAGTTGGCGGATTTTTGCTCTCGTAAAAGCGTCACGCTGAAAGAGCTACAATCTTTAATAGGGCTCCTCAATTTTGCCTGCTGTGTTGTGGTTCCCGGGCGTTCTTTTCTGCGCCGTTTGATAGACTTGATTAAGGGTATCCGGAAACCCACACATCACGTCAGATTAACCCAGGAATGTAAACACGATCTCAACGTCTGGGGGGAATTTTTTAGCGTGTACAATGGCAAATCGTTTTTCCTCGGATCGCGATGGGCCACTTCCCAAAACCTCAATTTATTTACGGACGCGGCGGGTTCCTTGGGCTACGCCGCAGTATTTGGCACACATTGGTGTTTTGGAGAGTGGCCCGCCGCTTGGAAACAACTCCATATTACTGTCTTAGAGTTCTTTCCGATTGTCCTGGCGCTTGAGATTTGGGGACCGCTTATGCGTGACAAGTATATTGTTTTCTTTTCGGATAATCAGGCAGTTGTTGCTATAATCAATAAGCAAACTTCTAAAGATCGTTCAGTTATGGCTTTGCTTAGGCACTTCGTTCTCTGCACACTTAAATACAATATTTTGTTTCATGCTAAGCACATCGCTGGTCGCGTTAACCGCGAGAGCGATGCTTTATCTCGCTTACAGGTAGAGAAATTCAGATCACTAGCGCCTTACGCAGACGAACAACCGACGCCGGTTCCGCCGGGCTTACTACCCAACAACTGGCGCATCACTTGAACGACCTTCTGCATTCAGCCATTACTCAGGGTTCGCGTAAGACTTACCAAAGAGCTTGGTCGACATTTGTCGATTTTTCATCTGAATTTTGCGAGTCGCGTGCCTCGCTCCTTCCGGTCTCGGTAAACAATTTAGCATTGTTTATATCATATCGCTCAGCGAGGAAGTTTGCCTCCTCGACAATCTCGACGTATGTCTCCGCGTTAAGTTAAGTTCACAAGCTAGCTAATTTCCTGATCCCACTAAACAGTTTTTAGTGCAGAAGATTTTAGCGGCTCACAGTAAGCTATACTCTTCACCAACCGTTCGACTTCCAATAACACGTAGCGTGTTGCAACGATTAGTGCTCGCATTAGATCATACCAACTCATCAGCATATCAAAAGCTGTTGTACCAGACCATGTTTTTGGTGGCCTTCTATGGCTTTTTTCGAGTAGGCGAACTCACGGCCAAGGGTGCGATTTTGAAATCTTTAGTACAAATACAAGATCTTCATTTCCAATGTAAAGACAATTGCGTGACCGCCGCGACAATTGTCATCACCGACTTCAAACGTAACTCGGGTAGGCGCCCCTTTTCAGTTGTTTTGGACTGCGCAACGGGAACAGAGTTTTGCCCAGTGAATTATTTACAACGTTACTGTTCTATGCGGGGTACCACTCCGGGTGCCTTGTTCTGCTTTTCCGATGGATCCCCAGTTCAAACTAGCCATTTTACGCAACAACTGCGGCAAGCACCAAATTTTTGTGGACTTGATTCATCCAAATACAAATCTCACTCTTTTCGGATCGGCGCCGCATCGTTGGCGGCTGACCAAGGTTTATCGGATGCCCAGATTCGCCACCTTGGCCGTTGGAAATCCGTCGCGTTTAAACTGTATATTCGTCAACCTGGAGAGGTGTTTAAGACTTAAGCTCGCCTTTCAGTCAGGGGCTGGGGCATCATAATTATTATTTCTAGTCTTCAGTAAACTACCTCAGCTGTTAGCTGTAGCTAAGATCAACGCTCGCCTTCCAGGCATGGGCTGGGGCGGCAATTTTAGCCTAGTACATCCTATTTTATTTTTCCAGTTAGTTATTTTATTTTATTTTATTCCGACAAAGAACGGGCAGGTGCTGGCTTTGTCTACTATTATAAATTACTATTATTACGATTAATCATAACGTGATCCACAATTTCGCTTATCTCCAGAGTTAGTTTGCCTGTCAGACAAGGGCTGGGGCAACAATTTTATATTAGAGTAGTTGTTAATCTAGAGCGCTGGAACGCGTGCTCTTATCGAGCCCGAGAACTAGCCGTAACTCGTTGGGGCTTCAAGGACATGTCAGAGAAGGGCCTGGTGTTCCTGATGCCTTCATATTACATAGTTTCCATAATCTTTATATTTGGTCGTTTCTGCACTATTTCATAGTGCGTGCGTGCGTGCGTGCCTGCGGCTTGGGTTGGGGCTCGCCACAGGATGTGGCTTGTGGCTGTTTTTCGCCCCAACTTTATTCACTGAATCAAATATAGCGATGTTTAATTGATTAATTTGACACCTTAGCATTTGAATGGTTTGAAATAAACGCCACGTGAGTGGCCAAATTAATCCAAACAAGTGTTTCAGTGATTCAGTGGTTTCTGGCCGCACGCACGACCGCAATTATAACCATTTCATTATAGCCTTTTGTGCGCTGGGTTTATAAATAGGCGTCGCTCTCGGCATAAAGAAACTTATGGGAATGCATAACAAAGAGACATATACGCGCGTATATACGCGCATATGTGCGCGTAATAACAAACGCGTATACGCAACATACGCTCGTATGATACGCGTCTGCGTAGTTCGCATATATCTGAGCTGCACTGTACAGTATTTTCAATTGAGATGCAGCAATACAGAGTCTTTTCTCAAGTGCTGTGCTGTGAATTCATCGCAGCTGGACAAAATCCTTAACTTTGTTCAGTATGAACGTGAACAAACATGTGCACGAAGTTGCATTGTAAATAGCTGACAATTGGAGGGGATTATACTAGATATTGCTAGATGATGACTTTCACAAACCTCTCAGTGAATACTTCAAAAGTGTCACACAAAAAGCCCTCCGACTGTCAAACTATATGTGTAAAGTGAGAACTCAAGTCGCAGAGCAATTTATTAATCTTAAGTCTACGTTTGTTCAGTGACATTGAAACAGAGATAAATTTAAGTCAATCATTACATGTGAGCAGAGAAGGCAAATATGTCTCTCAATATACATGTATTACATGTCTACATGTATGCAAATATGCTTCATGAGTATATGTGAGTTAATGAATTTTCCTTGTTGTTATTTTCCTTCTGAGATGTAATTGTTGTTTTCTATGGGTTTTACAGTTTGCCATAGAGCAAGAAGTTTTTTTAAAATTTATTTTTGCCTCCTGTCCACACGTGTCCATGTGACTTTGCTTTCATGAACAAGCTGGCTCCAATTTATTCCATGCTGGAAAGGATCATGATTAGAGGCAAAAAATTCCATAAACAGGTGCATGTCCCTGGAAATGGGCAAGTTACATCCATGAAAGTTTTTGATCTTCTTCACAAAGAAATCATCAGTCTTACCAAATATGGAATTAAGGTGGTTGAGTAAGCTAATTTAGAGACAATAACTTTTAAACATTTGAGAAGACTATGCCACATTTTTGACAAGTTTGAGGATTGCCATAAATTTTAGAAGCAACTTGGAGATGGAAAGGGGTTAAGTGCAGCTCATAGTTAGCAGTGAGAAGGAACGAACATTAAAATAAAAAAATTAAATGCTGATGGTCAATTTGCAATATGGTTACTGCAATAGCTTTGGCAGAAGGCAACGTCATGGTTGAAATGTCATGGAAATGTGGTAGTTCATATAAGAAACAACTTGCACTAATGGCAAGTTGTGGATTTTTCATTTTACATGAGCTTTAAACTGGCCATAACGGACATGCGTCTGTGTAAAAAAAAATTAATAAATAAATACATACAAGTTGATATTACTATGAATTTCATTTTAATGGTTTGACGTAGTTATAATTAACTTTGAACAACGTTTGCTTTTAAAACATCTACATCTGAAACTGTGATGCTATTACAGGTCACATTCTCATAAAACAAAATCTGTTTGCATAAATATACCCTGTAACATAGTTCCATACTTAGCTTAAAATAAAAGCATTTGAAAAGTCCTGTTCAAGTTAAGTATAGCGGTACCTCAACGTGGCTCAATAGTCTAAAATTGGTAATTTTGCCAACATTTTGACAAACACGTCTACTTTTGATCATATCATTCTGTTTTTGCCATATAGATAAGTAGGTCTTAAACAAAACTTTGCTGTAAGTCGGGGCACATTTCTCAAATTTCGGAGGGGCATCCATTTCTGAAAGCCAAATAGTGAGTATACTTCTGGCAAAGGTATCTGTGCGCTGCTTCATGCTGTTAAGCTAAAACTTTGTATGCTTCTGTTGAACTGTTATGACTGTGCATTGACTTATTTTCAAGCACATAGTTTGATACATTCATGATTTAACAATTTCCAAAGAAGCAGCAAAAAAGCCACTTGACGTCCTTTCAAAGAAAATTGAATAACTCATGATACAAAAGTAAAAACTTGGTATGAATAGGTCATCGCACATTGCTATTGATACTCAATAAGGGACCGTTCATTTTTTATGAGGGAGGGGGGGCTGGTGGGATTTGGGAAGCACCATTTAAAAATCGCATGACCCCCCCTCAGCTTACCAATTTTTTCACATGGCCCCCCCTTATAGCGGTCATTTTTGGGGATGACCCCCCCCCCAAAAAAATTGAACAAACAATATTTAGATTTCAACTTTTTTAATATTTCTCTATTACCCCCTACTTCACGTTATTGTGCTCACTATGAAGACAATATTTACAATCTCTATACGACAGAGAGCTGTTGTTTAAAAAACAAATCAAAAGAAAGAGAAGTCAATTTCGGATCTCCTAGTTATGGCTCGCCCTGAGCGTGTGGCATTTGGCCTCTCATTGGCATCTTCCTCATCTGAATTGATGAATGCAAGAATGACGTCACTTGAGTCATCTTCTCCCCCAGAGTCAATGGCATCACTGTCATACTCATCATTGTCACTTTCATCCGTTTCACTGCTGTCAGCACTTGCCCTGTTGTCATTTTGTGTCAATGTCCTGGCATTTCTCAGTGTTGGTTGGCCAGCTCTGAGAGGACTCTTCTGCTGCAAGCATGAATGTCTTACAATTGCCTTTACTTTCTCACTCTTGCTGCTTTTCAAATGCTGCTTCAGCCCGTGGTGGTTTGAGTACTTGTTTAGTTCTGGAACACGTAGCTTTTTAAGCTTGGTTAGACCTCCGCACAACTCAGTCCAAGGATAATCCTCCTCCCTACTTAACTTTGCCTTTTCTTCTGCTCTCTTTTTCCTTTTAAATTCCAGCACTTCAAGATGCTGAAGATAATCCACCACAAACTTCGATTTGAGAATAAACTTATCTGCAAATAGAGCAACGCTCTCTGGGTCAGATAAAACCAGCCTGCCACTTCCATGCTCTTTCTTCTTTATATTGTTAATCCAATCGGGGAAAGAGCGCATTACTACATGAGCATCATGAAAGAGGCTCATTCCAAAATGCGCAATAATGGCAAAAGCGACGAGTCGTTTAAGAAAAGGTTTACAGCTGAACGATCCAGGCAGTTTGACATCTTACAAGCAAAAGAAGCAATTTTTCTAGGTGCGGATGGCTGTTCAGAAAGGGCGAGTGAGTTTTCCATGCAAGGGTACCAGTTGAAGCCCAGTGATGGAAGAAAACTGAACTTCTCCATCAAAGAGAACAGAGCAATGGTGGAAAAGTTGAATGTCATATTGAAAGATGTAAAGGAACACGATTCCACACTCTTTCAGTCCAATGGGCTTGCTTTAAAGCAGGACGAAGAATTTGCCCACAGTTTTAATGTAAAACAGATCAAATGTACAGAAGCTAAGTTGATGAAGGTCACGCAGGACATGGAAGCACTAGAAAATAAGAAGAGCAATTATAACAGCATATTCAAAGGCATACTCAAACAGCACATCAACAAAAGGAGAAGGAAAAAAGAAAACCGCAGAAAGTCAAATGAAAGAAAGAGGAAGCGGACTGAAAACAACGTCCATGGAATCTGTGTTGGAAACCCGCTAGTAAATGATCTTCCACAATGCCTTGTGTACCCTCCTAGAACGGCCGTCCCGGAAGAGTGTCTTAAAGTTGAGGATGTTGCCACGTCGATATTTAGAGGAGATGGGCCATACATCGCCCAGCTCTTGGAAGGAAATTATTTCACCAATGCTGCAAGAAGCAGAATCACCACCAACCTTGAGCGGGAAGTCAGAGATTATGTTTACACCTTCATGTACCCTGAAGAGTACACTCTGACGGAAAGCATTGCTGCTTCTTGCAGCATTGGTGAAAGAGACTCCCATAGCAGCACAAGCGGCCACGAAGAACTCGACGACAGCGGAGATGAAGATGAGTGCCGGTGAAAGTTGCATTCGAAAATAACAGTGTTAAATACTTCTTTTCAGTAGCTACAAATGCTTTTTGTCGCCAAACGTTTTTTAAAGCAGAAGGAAAGTTTGTAATAAATTTGTATCCTGCCTTCTATGTTTATTCTATAGCAATTTTTTTGATATTCAAACATTATGCCATTTTAAAGTTTTACTAAAATATTTCACGTGACCCCCCCTTTTTCCCTTATTTTTTTAGGATGGCCCCCCCTCGAAAGCCATTTTTTTTCGCATGGCCCCCCCCAAATCCCACCAGCCCCCCCTACCTTATAAAAAATGAACGGTCCCTAAACTGTGAAAATTTCATGAGCATATTTAACATATTATTTGAGATATTATTGACACAAGATTTCAAAACCTCTGAAATACGGAAAATTAGAATAAAGTGCACCAAGGCCATTGCAGAGGTCACTCAGTGTCTAAAACAAACTCGGAAGGCACCAGGTTCATACTGCTGTCCCTCTCTGGCTTGTAAAGAGTCAGTGTATCCTTTGCAGTGAGAATGGGGAAGCCGGTTGTAATCGAGTGTTTTGTTTGCCTTGATACAATGCACTCGAGGAGACTGCAAGAAAGGTAACAAGTTCCACCACTGCCAGACCAGATTGCATTTCTTTTGTGGCACACTGCCAATTAAGGGCATTGATGGCCTCATTTTGGTTTTGCGTACCACTATGAAGGCATCTTTTCAGGAGGTCTTGCTCAAAGCTTCAAAAGTGGGACGAACTGTATTTGCAGAGCTTATGGAAGGGGATGGCTATGTTCACAGTCTGAAGTTCTCTTGCAATGTCTGTCTGATATCCACACCATGAATCTTCTCCGGACGGACACAGGTCATGGTCTGGACTAACATCTGTGGACTGGGTGTGATACTAGATTGCCATCACTGCTTTCCTCATTGCCTCAATGTCATGGGTATTAGGGAGCTTTAGATTGGACTAAGAGTGTGCGATTGAGCACGAGTACGATTTTCGATTTTCAAACCAGTGACGTTTTGTAGCCCTAGTTCGTCATGTTGGTTTTAGGCAGACAGGGTGGCTCATTGGATGAAATGGGTATGTGTTGTGATAATGTGAAGCCTGAAAAATAGAATTGAAAAGTCGTTCTCGTACTCGATCTCGTACTTGTAGTCAAATCTAAAGTGCCCTATTGTCTCTGATGGCTTTCCCATAATAAACCTGAAGCTTTTCGATGGTGTTGTCGGTTAGCTTTCTCCTGCCACCAAGTGATGTTCCATCCTTGAAGCGTGAGTGAGTGATTCTTTTCTTCAAGGATCGAAGTCGTGATCCCAAACGTTTTTGAACGCGTCCCACACATTCCAGTTTTTCAATTCAACATTCCCATAAACAGCTTAATCAACAATCAGTTTATGTGCCTTACTGTCCCCATCTCACAGAAATTCTGTGAAGTGGACACCGTTGTTTTGAACAGAACGTTGGAAAATCGAAAGCATGCCACAAGCATCCATCGACCCAGAAGAACCACGATAATTTGCTTGGCACAGATGCTGGTGTCCTTCCCACCACTCATGAAACTTGTCAGCTCCTTCTTTGTCTCTCCAGGGGCACTCTTTTGATATAATTTCAACATCCAGCGCCTTGCCTGTAACTTTAGATAATGCTGTTACAACTCCGTAGGCTGAGGAATAACCTCTCCTTCTCCATGTGCCATGCCCGGATACTCCAATATTAATAATCTCATCTTCTTCTGGCTCATAAAATTGGTTAACTTCTTCAACAGCCACTCATGCTTTCTTTGGCTACAGTTTCTACAGCATTACGAACTGTACCTAAATGGTCACGGTACGAGTTCCGTTCATTGGTGGTAGCATATTCATCACACCAGTAAATTTTACTATCTAGACCTTGATGTCCAACTCCGATATTTTGTGTTGCAAAACAACTCTTCTGTTGACTTCAAATGCTTGGCCCTGGTCGATTTTGCTTGGGGTATAAAAAATTATTGGAATAATTACACTTGGACGTACACTTCAGTACAAGGAGAGTGACAAACCCCTTTTTGGAGTCTTGATCTTCTTCGAAATTAATGCTTTGCATATATTTGCATATTTGAAAAGAGTACACTAAAACGTGTTGAAGGCAGAACCAAGCATGCCAATGTTAAAGGAGGCCAAAAACCCTCTGGAGGTCCTCACTCTTCCTTACTTAAACGTTATTCAACTTCATCTAGTTTTCTGACAGAAGCAGGAAGCAACTTGACTTTGCTACAATCCAAATCCGACACGGTTTATTAAGGCGTCTTCTCATCTTCATCTTCCGAGTCCTCGCTTTTTTCCATCGATTGTTGCTAATTTATGTCTACTTATACTTATTCCCAGTAAACCTCCTTTTCTTTCTTCGAACGTTTCTAAATTTCCTCTTTGGCGGCATAATTTTCAAGATGTTTCAGTAGATAGGTTGTAAACGATTGCAAACAATTTCTGTTACTATTTGTTTTGCATAGGTGAATGTTTATTGTCCTCAACGAAGTCCCAAACTCCTTAACAGTCTCCTAATTGATTAAGGGCACTTAACACCAAATTTCTTAAATTTAAGTTAAAAACATGGCATTTTAATTCACAAAATGACCCGTAAACAACTCTTGTCTCCATGGAAACCAGTGCAATAGTTTCAGAAAAGCTAAAAAACAATAAAATTCTATCAAAAAACAGATTAAGAACACTTCCAAATCTTGAAAGTATAGTGATTGTTAATGTCAAAAAAAGGTTCCAAAAATACAACATTTTTGTGATTTTTCGACTACTGATCCACCATTGTGGGGTTGGTTTTCTGTCACACTGACACCTTGATCTCTTTCATGAGACTGTGACCACAGAGGAAACAGTGTTTACTTTCACCATCTTTGGGCATGTCACAATAGCAATGATGTTGTGGATTCTCCAAAACATGCCTGGGAATAAGGGTGCTGTGGGAGTGATGGAAAACTAAGAGTGAGGGCTGTTGGAATAGAAGCCCCAACTTACTGATGTAGTCATGCTAAAAAGCCTGTGATCAACGGTGTTTATGCAGACTGTTTCCGGCAAAGCTTGCAATTTGGACATGTTTTGCCTTCCACCTTGCATGGTGTTGATTCCTAATCCAACCCCAAATTTGTTAAACATTTTCTTTGAGTAAGGATAAACTTAGTGGCCAATACGTGACAGAGCAAGATATGTGACCAAACAAAGCAACTGTAGTAAACTAATCATGCGATAACTAAGAAAGTCTATAGACAATTGGTAGTAGCTGTAGCTAAGTAACCTGGGGTCATTTGAGTCACTCCAAATTACTGCAATGATTGCTTCCACTAAATACATAATCCATGCAAAATTAGGCGAGAATCTTTGCCTTTTAACCTGTGAGTGAAATCTTTGTCTTTGGCCCTGTCTTCAGTGACCCACTTGTCCAGTTGTTTTGTTATCCTCCCAGCCTTAATATCCTGTTCCATTGCCTTCAAATACCTGAACATTGCAGAGTTAGCGGGCAAGTCATCGAGACTGTTAAGATTGGTAGGGAGGTTGCTTGAAGCAATAGCAAGATTTATCAACATGGAATGTAGATGTTGGACAATATTATTTTTAAGGGTGAAGTGGCTCAAAAAAATCCTTTTACAGAGCTCATCTCTCAAAGGTTTTAATTCTTGACTGGATTTTTTTCCAGCCATCAGTTGAGTTACTTTGCTTCTGTTTGTTGATGACACTAAATGACTAGGTAATTTGCTCTTGAAGTTATCAACCAGACATGCAATACTAATTATTTGTATTTATTGCCAGCGCTTCCAGTTACAATCCTGAGACTTTCCGAATTTTCTAGTCAATGCAGTGCAGATATCTTGGCTCACATTTGAAATGCTAGAAAAATATTTTTCTGAATTATTTCATTGGAAAAGGCTCAAATGAAAAGCTGACATGTTGCCCATAACTGTATAGGTTTTGTTCTCTACTACCTCTATATCTGAAACACGTTTCTCTGTATACAGTGAAACAACCTTGCGGTCTTCCTACAGTTAGCTTTAAATAGCAGGAAGTTACCACTGGGACTAACTATTCAACGTCCCACATTTAAAAAACTGACAAGCCAAGACATAGATTGGTTCCACTTCCCAAAGGGGGTCTATCACCACCAGTGGCTACCTTAAATGCCCCCTCCTCCTCACGGAGCCAAACTAGTTTTTTTGCCAGGTTTTCTGAACTGATCAGTCTTAAAATAAAACTTGGCCAGCATAAGATGGCAATTTTCCAGTTTCCTGTACACCCCATCAGCTAGGTGATCTGGTGGAAGTTCATGGCACAAGGTGTCTCTGACTGGATGAACTTCCGAAACATCAATTTCTGCAATTTTGTTAACTTAAACCCCGTAGGAAAGGGGTACCCATACAAAACTGAATTCTTTCTTTTGAAATTGAAGCTTTTTTGGTTAGCTTCCGTGTGTTTTTTTTATTACAAGGGCTGATCTAGATTGCTGGTATTTCACTTTGCCAATTACTCCTCCTGCATAGAGCAGGGAAAGTGAACAAAGAAAATTTTGATCACATTTTTCATACTCTTTTACATGACCTTTTAATAACAGCTGTACTAACCTTTCTCATCTTTTTTGATGATGTAAGGTGTTAACTTAGATCTGATATCTTCCATACTTAATTAAGGTAGAGGACATGCTTTTCAAGGCAGGGGTTCAGTTTTCAACTGATCCACCTTTCACCTCTGATGCTGCCACTAATGTCTCTAATTGTCTTCTACTCGCACTTCGCTGTGGCAAATTTAACTTTCTCTTATCATTTAGTTGACTTGGGCTGGTATTTCTTAGAGTGGAAGTGTTCTTTGTAACTTCAAGTGTCAAACTTCTGCACAAGACAGCAGGGAGGTCATCAAAGGTGTTCTTTATTTTGTTTTTTTCCTGCAGGGCAAAAACATATGATATTAGGATAACAAAGAAAGAAGTGAATAAATGAGAGAAGGAACAGTAAGAAATAATCAAAAATTTTAAGATAATGCAAAAAGCGTGAAATAATGATGATAAATGTAACAAAGTAAATAATACTACCAAAGTAGGGTAAAATGATCAAAAAATTATGTTTCTATTTTGTGGAGGATTAATAGTGGGGACTATCCTTAAATTGTCAGTGTACTGGTGACAGGGATGAAGGATTAAATACTGATGACAAAGTTTATGTTATATTTTGCAGATATAGCACTTGCTTAAGTTAATCTTACCTTGTCATGTAGTCTTTGAACATGTTTCTTCAAAGCACAAATTAACTCTGATTTGGAAAGATATTCTGTCTTGAGCACAGCCCTCTGTTTAGCTAACTTCCCAACAGGAAAGTGCATCTTGCATTTCTTCAATGTTTTCTGGGTTCTTCTGGACTCGTTCCGCATGTAAACCACTCAATAGTCTCCAAAAACTTGAGAATCCCACAAGGTGAAAATGTCCACTGCAAAAACAAAGCCATAGAAACACAGGCAAGGTTGTTATTGCCATGTCTTCTGTTATAAAACTCAAGATGGAATCTATTATTGTGACACCATTTCACCCATATATAAAATCCACTGTGAAAAAGAATGATTACATTGTTCTACGACTTTAAAAAACCCGTCGTTAGTGTCTCAGTGTATCTGTGTGTGGAAATACAGCTGTATGCTTTGGAAATACAGGATTGATAGTGGGGACTATCCTTAAATTGTCAGTGTACTGGTACTGGTAAATAGATCGTCTTTGAACTACAATCAATACAAATATTGTCTGAAACATGCCTTACCAGAAATGAGTCACAAGATTTGGGGAGTCAACACCATAATGATCTCATACATTGTTCCCATATAAACTAACATGTGTTAGCGTTTTGAAGAATTCCACAAACAAGGTAAATTTTGCCAACAGGACTAAGGCCAATCTGGAGCTGCTGGTAGAACTCAACGAACTTGTAGTAATTTGAAATGCAGCCAAACATCCATTCTACATGCAGTACTGCATGGTCAGATCTGCTGAATTTCCACTCAGCATTACATCAATCTTCCAAGTCATATTTGTCATACTTCCAATACTGAAATATTCTTCTCTAAAATGGTAACTTCCTCATAATTTATGATATTGTGGAAATAAGAGACCAGCAGAACCTCTCAAACACTTTAAAGGCTGTAAGCTGCTGCTATGTTTATTGTCTCGTTTGGTACTAAATCCAACGAATGAGGTGATGTCAGTTCCAGTACTTCCCTCCTCGATTACGGTCAGACAGTGGCGTCTTCATGGGTCTGCATGCATGTATTGCATGCATAAGACCCCAAACATCACTGCTACTGGCTGGGAAAATAAAGAACGAAAAAAATAGGAATGAAATTGAAAAGTTTTACTTGCTTTGGTGATTGGACAAGAAGTGGCTCTTTCTTTTATAATTGTCTCGGTCTCTGAAACGAGGATAACCAGATAATTTCATGAATGTTTCCAACTGTGTAACATGTCCTCGTGTATTCTCTTACCGTAGCTTTTTGCGCTATTTCTTAACAATGTCAGTGGGCTTTAACTTTAACTTAACCTACGGATTAAAACCTCAAGTCAGTCGCATCAAAATTGCCACAGTTTCACAGACGATACATTTTCCAAGTTAAGTTGCCCATAGCCACTTTGATTTGTTATGCTGATAATAGAGATTGATCTGCAGTTTGCAAAGTTGTATGTTACTTTAGTTAACTGTAATGCAGTGACTTTTTTCATCTTACTTTTTTCCTAGTCCGCTTTGGATTTATGGAATCTAGAAATAAGTTGCACATATAACTTTAAAAATGTATTTTTGTCTTTGGTGTAGACGAATGTTATATACAGTATTTTCTATTGAGATGCAGCAATGCAGAGTCTTTTCTCAATTGCGGTGCTGTGAATTCATCGCAGCTAGACAAAAACCGTAACTTTGTCCAGTATGAACGTGAACAAACATGTGCAAGAAGTTGCAGTGTAAATAGCTGACAATTGGAGGGGATTATACTAAATATTGCTAAATGATGACTTTCACAGACCTCTGAGTGAATACTTCAAAAGTGTCAAACAAAAAGCCCTCCGACTGTCAAACTATATGTGTAAAGAGAGAACTCAAGTCACAGAGCAATTTATAAATCTGAAGTCTGTACGTTTGTTTAGTGACACTGAAAAAGAGATAAATTAAATTTAAGTCATAATCATCACATGTGAGCTGACAAGGCAAATATGTCTCTCAATATACACGTATTACATGTCTACATGTATGCACATATGCTTCATGAGTATATATGAGTTAATGAATTTTCCTTGTTGTTATTTTCCTTCTGAGATGTAATTGTTGTTTTCTATGGGTTTTACACCTTGCCATAGAGCAAGAGGTTTTTCTAAAATTTATTTTTGCCTCCTGTCCACACGTGTCCATTTGACTTTGCTTTCATGAACAAGCTGGCTCCAATTTATCCCATGCTGGAAAGGATCATGATTAGAGGCAAAAAATTCCATAAACAGGTGCCTGTCCTTGGGAATGGGCAAGTTACATCCATGAAAGTTTTTGATCTTCTTCACAAAGAAATCATCAGTCTTACCAAATATGGAATTGAGGTGGTTGAGTAAGCTAATTTAGTGACAATAACTTTTAAACATTTGAGAAGACTATGTCACATTTTTGACAAGTTTGAGGATTGCCATAAAATTTAGAAGCAACTTGGAGATGGAAAGGGGTAATTGCAGCTCATGGTTAGCAGTGAGAAGGAAGGAACATTAGAACAAAAAAAATAAAATGCTGATGGTCAATTTGCAATATGGTTACTGCAATAGCTTTGGCAGAAGGCAACGGCAATGGTTGAAATGTCATGGAAATGTGGTAGTTCATACAAGAAAAAACTTGCACTAATGGCAAATTGTGGATTTTTCAACTTAAATGAGCTTTAAACTGACAATGATTGACATGCGTTTGTGTAAAAAAAAAAATGAATAGATACATACAAGTTGATATTACTATGAATTTCATTTTAATGGTTTGACGTAGTTATAATTAACTTTGAACAACGTTTGTTTTTAAAACATCTACATCTGGAACTGTGATGCTATTACAGATCACATTCTCATAAAACAAAAAATGTTTGCGTAACATATACCCTGTAACAAAGTTCCATACTTTGCTTAAAATAAAAGCATTTGAAAAGTCCTGTTCAAGTTAAGTATAGCAGTACCTTAACGTGGCTCAATAGTCTAAAATTGGTAATTTTGCCAACATTTTGACAAACACGTCCACTTTTAACGATATCATTCTGTTTTTGCCATATAGCTAAGTAGGTCATAAACAATACTTTGCTGTAAGTTGGGGCGCATTCCTCAAATTTCGGAGGGGCATCCATTTCTGAAAGCCAAATAGTGAGTATACTGGCAAAGATATCTGTGCGCTGCTTCATGCTGTTAAGCTAGAATTTTGTATGCTTCTGTTGAACTGTTATGACTGTGCATTGACTTATTTTCAAGCACATAGTTTGATACATTCATGATTTAACAATTTCCAAAGAAGCAGCAAAAAAGCCACTTGACGTCCTTTCAAAGAAAATTGAATAACTCATGATACAAAAGTAAAAACTTGGTATGAATAGGTCATCGCACATTGCTATTGATACTCAATAAACTGTAAAAATTTTATGAGCATATCTAACATATTATTTGAGATATTATTGACACAAGATTTCAAAACCTCTGAAATACGGAAAATTAGAATAAAGTGCACCAAGGCCATTGCAGAGGTCACTCAGTGTCTAAAACAAACTCGGAAGGCACCAGGTTCATACTGATGTCCCTCTCTGGCTTGTAGAGAGTCAGTGTATCCTTTTTTCCAGTTTCGAAGCTGTTTCCTCCTTCTTTTGGCCTCCTGTGTGCTGTTGCAGTGAGAATGGGGAAGCCGGTTGTAATCGAGTGTTTTGTTTTGCCTTGATACAATGCACTCGAGGAGACTGCAAGAAAGGTAACAAGTTCCACCACTGCCAGACCAGATTGCATTTCTTTTGTGGCACACTGCCAATTAAGGGCATTGATGGCCTCATTTTGGTTTTGCGTACCACTATGAAGGCATCTTTTCAGGAGGTCTTGCTCAAAGCTTCAAAAGTGGGACGAACTGTATTTGCAGAGGCTATGGAAGGGGATGGCTATGTTCACAATCTGAAGTCCCTATTACAATGTCTGTCTGATATCCACACCATGAATCTTCTCCGGACGGACACAGGTCATGGTCTGGACTAACATCTGTGGACTGGGTGTGGTACCAGATTGCCATCACTGCTTTCCTCATTGCCTCAATGTCATGGGTATTAGGGAGCTTTAGATTGGACTAAGAGTGTGAGATTGAGCACGAGTACGATTTTCGATTTTCAAACCAGTGACGTTTTGTAGCCCTAGTTCGTCATGTTGGTTTTAGGCAGACAGGGTGGCTCATTGGATGAAATGGGTATGTGTTGTGATAATGTGAAGCCTGAAAAATAGAATTGAAAAGTCGTTCTCGTACTCGATCTCGTACTTATAGTCAAATCTAAAGTGCCCTATTGTCTCTGATGGCTTTCCCATAATAAACCTGAAGCTTATCGATGGTGTTATCGGTTAGCCTTCCCCTGCCACCAAGTGATTTTTTATCCTTGAAGCGTGAGTGAGTGATTCTTTTCTTCAAGGATCGAAGTCGTGATCCCAAACGTTTCTGGACGTGTCCCACACATTCCAGATTTTCAATTCCACGTTCCCATAAACAGCTTGTTCAACAATCAGTTTATGTGCCTTACTGTCCCCATCTCAAAGAAATTCTGTGACGTGGACACCGTTGTTTTGAACAGAACGTTGGAAAATCGAAAGCATGCCACAAGCATCCATCGACCCAGAAGAACCACGATAATTTGTTTGGCAAAGATGCTGGTGTCCTTCCCACCACTCATGAAACTCGTCAGTTCCTTCTTTGTCTCTCCAGGGGCACTCTTTTGATATAATTTCAACATCCAGCGCCTTGCCTGTAACTTTAGATAATGCTGTTACAACTCCGTAGGCTGAGGAATAACCTCTCCTTCTCCATGTGCCATGCCCGGATACTCCAATATTAATAATCTCATCTTCTTCTGGCTCATAAAATTGGTTAACTTCTTCAACAGCCACTCATGCTTTCTTTGGCTACAGTTTCTACAACATTACGAACTGTACCTAAATGGTCACGGTACGAGTTCCGTTCATTGGTGGTAGCATATTCATCACACCAGCAAATTTTACTATCTAGACCTTGATGTCCGACTCCGATATTTTGTGTTGCAAGAACAACTCTTCTGTTGACTTCAAATGCTTGGCCCTGGTCGATTTTGCTTGGAGTATAAAAAATTATTGGAATAATTACACTTGGACGTACACTTCAGTACAAGGAGAGTGACAAACCCCTTTTTGGAATCTTGATCTTCTTCGAAATTAATGCCTTGCATATATTTGTATATTTGCAAAGAGTACACTAAAACGTGTTGAAGGCAGAACCAAGCATGCCAATGTTAAAGGAGGCCAAAAACCCTCTGGAGGTCCCCACTCTTTCTTACTTAAACGTTCTTGGAAACCTTCACATCTATGCCGTCTCAACTGCCAGTGACATGTTGGTGTTACCTTGTGAATAATCAGTGGAGGACGGAGGTGGAGGATCAGAAGCTGTGGCTAGTGGTTCGGGACAAGGAGGTACAACAAGCTCTGTATTTGGGGCCGATGGTTGTGATATTTCAGGTGCATGAGACTGTGGAGGGTATCTCATATCAAACTCTGTATTAGAGTACGGAGATTGTGTAGTTGGTGGTTGCTCGGCACCACGTGCTAAGGGTTGTACAGGAACGTCATGTACAGGAGACAAACGCCTGATCTTGGTGGACTTGATTACAAACAAAGATGATCGAAAACAGGACAACTGCAACAACAATAGGCACCACAATGGCAGGAACGTTGACTCCTTAACGGTAGAAGGAATCATATAACAAAGTAACTCTTTTGTATTGTGAGCGCTCTCTGTTATGCCGTATGTCAGAATACGTTAAATCATTTCTACAACACTGACTATTGTTCATTGCATTTACATAAAACATATCCACTTAAAATTGGTTTGGCATTTTATTCACAAGTTAAAGTTGTATTCCCCATTGCTTCGGATTATGATAACGAACATTCAAAATTCACTGAAGCTCAGTCTAATATCTCAAATTTTAAACTGCGCATACGTGTCTAATTTGACAATTACCTCCGTGACTCACAAAATGACAGAAAGTTTAAATGAGTCCCTCGGCTGTGCAAGGGAGAACACTTTGCAGACATCTGCTATCTGAGGTGACTGATGAATCCTGACAGGATTTAATTAACACAAATTAAAAAACAACAATTTCTTACGAACATATAATAACTAAGAGGTCAGTACCTTTCTTGTAATGGACCGTTGCTTTAAACTTGTCACTTCTCTGACGGGCATAATATTCAACGAACATGTGATTTCCGTTAGAAGTCACAACATCATGATAGTTTGAACTGCAGTAGGTGCCCAGAAGCCGAGAAGATGATGAGGTTCCATCTCTAACTTTTACGTATCCACACGAGCAGCTCGAATAGCTAGATATGGTCATCTTTGCAAAACTCACCTCCAGAATGTAACCATTCGCCGTGTCAATTTTAAATGTGCAACTCGAGTAAGGTACGCTGGTGGGATAGTAGTCGTTAATATCTAGACTGCTTGCAATGGATGACGAACTTGAGCTTGCAACAAAAATATCTTAAAGAAAAAGTGACATATTTAATGTTGAGATCACAATTACTAACGCAATAACAGGGAGGTTAAAAGTGACGTCATGTCTGTTCGAAAGTGCATCCGCTATACATTGCCCAAGGTTCTTGGAGCAGCTGCAAGCTACAGTGTATTAGACCTTTTATCCAGTCGATGACAATGGCTGATCGAAAAAAGTAATCGATTAATCCATAGTTATCGATGGAACGACTCAATTGATATCGACTATTTCATTCTGTGTTGTGTAGCTATCGCTCGGTTTCTATATTCGTTTAAATCTCATATAAAGTTCCCTTTACCTAGAAAGAAAGGTAACCCTAATCCTTAATTTGCTAACTGTATATTTCGTGTATTTACTGACTTTTAGGCTGAAATACCGCAAAATCAACTGGTGATAACAAATCTTATCGTAACTCTCTTAAAATTCTCGAGCGTGACTGGTTATTCCGGCCGCGCGCCAATTTGTCACGTAATCGACACACGATCATCTGGGTGTCTACTTAAGCAATAGACCACATGTTTTTGTGGTCTATAGACTGATAAACCACGCGGGATATTGGAAGAACACGCGAAAAATTCGTAAATCACGAGCTTACAATTATCCCTCGAGTGCGCGTTGGATATGAGATGTTAGATAGCCAAAGATGCGCGTAGCGCCGAGTTGGCTATAATCGTCTCACATCCAACAAGCGCGACTGGAATAATTGTTTAATTAAAGAACGCCCCCAAAATATAGAAAATTAGAATTAGAAAACGCCACAGAAAATTACGCGTACGCTTACCACATGTGTAGAGCATGATATAATTGCCCTTAGTAGCCACTCAGCTAAGTTCTGTTTGGAAATCTACGAATCTGATTGATTTTCTCATCGTTTTTTATTCTCTGATTGACAACGATTGCGCATACGCTGCTCTTGAAACTGAAAATCTAGGCCATTATTTTAACCTGCTTATTAAAATTCAAATTAAGAAAAGTTTTTGAAATATAAGTGCTCAATGCTTAAATTAAGGGTGTTTTTTCGCGCGAAAGAAGTTCTAAAAGACTTTTTTAATCTCGAAATTTGTTATTGATGCGACTTATTAGTAACTGCACCAATAGGAGTACAATTCAGGGAGTAATCGAAGCAGTGGGGTCACCCCTAGGGCCAGTCATGGCGAACACATTTGTGTTCGATCGAGGAGAATCTAGAAAGCGAGGATAAGTTACCATCTTTTTGCCGCGGAAAAGGATATTCTAACTGCTACGGCTTTCCTGGCAACACTAGACGAGGCACACTCAGCAATCAGCTTCACGATGGAAGTTACAAACAACAACAAACTACTTTTTATCGGAATGGAGCTCATCCTCACCAGATCTATTTGCTGAAGAATGTGACAGCTTGAGAGGGATCTTCTTGAAACTGAAGTGCCCAGAGGAGCTCATTAGTTCCACCGTAACTAGGTTCATCGAGTCGCGAAATTAACAATAAGTTCGCGATGTTCAAGCAAATGCACCCGTTTGGATTATTCTGCCAGTCAAGGATGAATATCAGCTGACGTTGTATGAAGACAGCTGTCCGATCTTGGAAAGAAAATAAACAGCGATCTACATGTACGTCCAGTTTTCACAAGCAAGGAAATTGCCGATGACAGCAAAGTAGCAGAGGCCAAACCACTCAACATGGCGTTGTCTACAAATTCGAATGTGATCTGTGTGAGCTATACTCGCCGACACCTTTTCCAACGCATTGATGAACACAAGTATTCAGCTATTGGAAAACCCCTGCGTGACACAGTGAATCTGACTCAATTAATCTGAATCTGACTCAATTAAAGCAAAGCTATTTAATACTTAACTAACACTCTCTACATTCCACATTGTAGAATTTTTAATGACATGCAACGAGACTTTCACACGCATTCTTAGTACTATAAAGTACTCATAATAATCTGACTTTAAGAATTTGCTGATGATGAATGAATCATCGAAACGTCATTCGAAATTATTATCGCTAATTTTTTTCTTAATTGTTTGTCCAAAGCCTAGTTATTAGAACATACATACATGCTTCATTTATTCCAGAAGCAAATTAGATATACAAATGAAAACTAAAGATAAGGACTGACAAAGAAAGTTGTGCTTAGATTTAAACTGCTGAAGGTTGTCAGGTTTCACTTCATCTCTTGGTAATTCATTCCATAATATAAAAATCCTAATGAATGTTTATAACAATTAAGTCTTGCGGGTTTGACATAAAGTCTGTACGGATGATTTTCTCTCATATACCGAGTCGTGGCGAAATCAAAAAAGTCTTCAAGTTTCAACTGGTAAAAACACTCAATAACTAAAGATAGGAAAGTTCTACGGTCGGACAGAGTAGGCTATTTTAGTAGTTTGTATCGGTTTTCGTAGGACATCTCTCCTTTGCGTCGAGTTGATGAAAGCCTTGATGCTCTTCGCTGTACGTTCTCAAGGGTACGGATGACCTTGACAAGGTACGGACACCAGACTGGTACCGCATTTTCCAAAATTGGCCGTACAAGAGATTTGTACGGCACAGAAAAAACATTTGCATTAGCGATGCCTACAGAGCGTTTGATAGAACACAGAACTTTGTTCGCTTTATTCACAAAAATACTAATGTGACCTGTTTTGACAGAAACATAACATCATAATAACACAGACATAACGACAAAAGGAAAAGATCAGTTTTTTCCTTATGTAGTTACGTTCATGCTTTTATGTTGCAGTTATGTCAGGATGTCAGCATGTTCACACTACAAACATAACGACATAACGTCCTTCTTATGTCCTTATGTTTATGTCGTTATATCGCAAGTGTGAGCTAGGCCGTGCTATTACCAATACAAAAATAACAAGCCTAACGATCAACCTCGTCGCCATGCACAATTTTTTTAGAAATCAAGCTACTCACAAAATGTCTGTGCTCGCGCTGGTTATATAAACAATAGCATTTATTATACCGCGGTATTATTCAGAATGATTCACTTCCGTGATTTTGCACAGTAATATTGAAGCCTGTGCTAAAATTGGACAGGAGAAAGAACTTACTTGTTTGATAATGTCTGTCACAGGCATAAATTGAAGCTTTAGACGGCGAGTAAGTAGCCGGGTTTGTAGTCCAGTACGGGTGCGTTGGCCGTTGCGTTGGCCAGTACGTTGGGTTTGGAGTTGAAAAGCTGTCTCCTGTTTGGTAAAATGGCATAAATCCAGAATCACTGGTCCAATAACTGGAGTGGAACTGAACATGAATAGATCCAAACGAGGTGACAGGCGAAGGGATTGTAGAACCACAGTACTTTCCTATCTGAACCATACTCACTTTTCACCTCCACGTAGTCGTCGCGACAGGAGTAGGAATACTCTACATCAAATTTCGTGAAACTTAATTTTATGTTCTTCCACCAAGGTACTGGTGTTATAGTCCAGTTACACGATATGCTGATTGGATAGTTCCAAGGAAGATTGGGGCTGTAAATGACGCCAGCAGAAGCTCCCGGGTCGATTTGTGGACAACCTAAAATAACAATTTATGTCAATGAAGTTCATAACTGAAAGTGACCTCAACGACTGTACCTCACTGCAACCCCTCAAAGGTTTTGTTTAACATCAGAAAATCCGCACGGTGATTCCTGTAATTTTGTCTTGTCCACGCTATTGGTACCTTAATAAAGAGTTCGATATTCGCCAAAATTCCATGTCTATTAAGTTCCACAAGGAATAAGGAACCTAGGGAAGAAGCGTAGTCTTTTTTTTTTATGCACCTTGAGTATTCTTCACACGACAATGGTGGATATGTTATTTAGCCAATCAGAGTGTGCATAACATCCTAGCTAGTAATATTCCTTGTATTTTAATGCTAATTGTAGTTTGTATTTATAACCCTCACTAACCATGTTACTGAATTCGACGTGCAAAAATTTAAGACTTTTTTACTCAAAATTTCCCTTTTTTCTGGAACAAAATTTTTATTTTACTCAACAAATAAACAATAAACAGCAACAAGGGATAGATACAAGACAACTGACTAAACACGACCAGTTTGACCCGGCTGATTTGAACTTGCTTATTTCAAACCATTTCCCTTGGATCTGCCCGTTTCCTTTTCAGTCATTGGCTATTTTGAATTCTGTTACTTCCAGATCCCCGTTATTTCGAGCTAATTTCTGTTTCCCTTGTGGTACCGGACTCCTGGCGGAGTGGTACGAGTTCTAGCACTAAGGCCTGTTTCTCGAAAGACCGCGAAACTTTTCGGGCCCGCGAAAAAATGTCTAGTTAATCTGTATCTAAAAACAGAGGGATGTATACGTCTGAATCTTCCTGTACGAAGGGAACCTCTGTACATATTAAGATTATGTGAATAAAATAGCTCTGCATTCATTAGGTTTGAGATTTTGCTATGGCTTTCCGGGTGCGAAAACTTTTCGGGACCTCCAAGAAAAGGGCCCCTGGCAAGGGTTATGGTGTTGCGTCCTTGGCCCTGACACTTTACTCTCGCAATGCCTCTCTCCACTCAAATTGGTGCCGGCGAACTTAATACTGGGTGGTAACCCTGGGATGGACTACCATCCCATCCAGGGTGTAGTAGAAAAACTTTTCGTAACTCAATTTTACGGAAACCGAGACAAGCTCCAGCAGCTAGGCTTACCACTTGGCCAGTTGCAGACCAACGGATAACTCTTATTTTATCGTGTTACGTTGATGGTCATATTATGCGACTGCAAATACAATACAGTAAATACTGTCGGGCCTCTTAAATACGGACACTGAAAGGGCAGACCTGAGTGTCTGTATCATGAAAGTGGCCGTATTACATAGTTATAGATTATATGAATTCTCGATTCATTCTGGGACTAAGTGAACTGTTCGTAGTAAAGACGTCTCCGTATTCTCTTCCTCTATACATACTGATACTCACGTCTGCCCTTTCGATGTCCTTAAAGAGGTTCTACTGTCCATTGTTTAAAAAACGCACCTGATGAATCAGTACGTTCCCTGTAATGAGCCACGAACCCCTTTTTTGTGTTGGAATAATCAGACTTGAATTGTATGTACATGTATCGACCGGACGAATAGACTGGTGAGGGAAGACTAGTACCACAGCTTTTTGACAAACGAGGGGAGGAATTGTCGCGTCCATCCAACAGTTCTACGCTATCATGGATACACGCTGAAACATCTTCCAGTTCAAATGTTGTAAAGTAGAGGAGGACTTTGCTTCCAAAGGGAGCAAAGAAGTGCCACGTGCAATTCTCGTTGTCATCATAATTGTTAGGATATCCAGGACTGTAGATTGAGCCATTTGGAGTATTGACTAGATAAATAGTTTCAACCGTGAGTCCACTACATCCTGACCCTGTCAACCAAATAGTCATTTAATTATTGGTTAAAGTTCTAGGAACAGTTAAAAGTAAAACCGGACAGTTAAAGTTTATTGATTTCTTCACGGTCCGTGGTTTTCGTGATCCGCAACTTTCTTTCGCACAGAGGCAATTTTTCCTACTACTGACGTAATCTGTTCCCAGTATGTAATCTTTCGAGAGTCGGCTATTTTGTTTGGATGTCAGACCGAGGTAATTCTCTTAATTTCAGTAATTATTTTCCGTTGACACTCAGAAGTGCAAGACTACATTGTAAAAATCTGAATCATATGAACTTGCTTTGCGTCCTTAGACAAAGACTTTTATTGTACTCAGTGATTCTTATAGCCCATTGGTCCTCATTTGATTTTCCCTCAAAAGGGTCAATAGCATCTTTCTAACCTCTTTCTTGCAAGTAGTTAGATTCCAAGATATTTTAATTTGAAGGTCATTTTTAACTCGTGCATTGCGTTAGTACGTTACTGGTTGTAGAGGGGGAGAGGATTATGCGACTTAGGGGTTGGCTGATCATCTGTTAACGTTTTGCGAAATTCCGCTGTTTTACGGGGCATACATCGTTTGACATCTCTAGGGCAACATGTTACGTAACTGCGAGTGTTTCGCTAAAAATGTAATTTTAATTTTAAGTGTGTTAAAATTTCCGGTTCGTTTGTTGGTCGGGGAAAGTGTTTTTTTAAATCTCAATTGTTCGGACGTACGTCACGTAACTGTGACGTAGATGCTGGGAAAGGTTCAATTCAAGTCACAAAAAGGTTGGCTTCTATCTGTCAACATTATGTTACTGCGTGGTAAACATTTATTAGATAACCTTTCTGCTGCGGACATGAAGTCCAGAGAAAAGATCTTTGGGAAAGTTAACGTTAGGCCCCAGTTATGTGAAAACGTATTCCCTTTAGGCCAAGTCAAAGTTGACCCGGTATGATCATTCATAACCCTTATGAACAACTGAAAGTGCGAGTATCCCTCTTTCTTTGACTTTTCCGCGGTCATTCGATCACAGTGGGTTTTGCCGAGTTAATTGTCACTTCTTCGATACGAATTTCTGCTTAAATCCTAAAGCTAGGCGTTACGTGACACTCGCCACGCCGAGAGTTGTCCCGGTTAGGCGAACCAAAGCGTTTATATGAAGAAAAATTGTCCTGCTTGCCAGGGTTACCCTACTTCTAAAAGAATGTCCGGATTTAATCTCCTGGTCACTCGCTCTGATATTCAATCAATCGATCGATATTGGTATTTTTCGTGATGAATGGAAAAATGCAAGAATCACGCCTCTTTTTAAGAAAGCAGGAAGTAGGAGTGATCCTTCTAATTATCGACCGATCTCGATTATCCCGGTTGTGGCCAAGGTTTTCGAGCGAATTATTTATGATCAGTTGTATCATTACCTAAATGAAAATAATCTTCTCAGTAGACACCAATCCGGTTTTCGCTCGCTTCATTCTACAGTTACTGCATTGATTGAAGCGACTGATAATTGGTCTTTAAACATCGATCGTGGCTTTATTAATGCCGTTGTATTTTTAGATCTTAAGAAGGCTTTCGATACTGTGGATCAATCTATTCTTCTCTCAAAATTACAAGCTTATGGTATTCAGGGTTCCACAAACCAATGGTTCTGCTCTTATTTAAAAAACCGAACCCAAACGTGTCTTGTAAACGGGAATAAATCGTCCAAAATGTTCCTTCGCTGTGGTGTTCCACAGGGAACGATTCTTGGGCCCCTTTTATTTCTATTGTATATAAATGATTTGCCTAATTGCCTCCAGCATTCCCAACCAAGGATGTACGCCGATGACACTAGTATTACTTTTGCTGGTAGTGACGTTGATGAAATAAATAGTTGTATTAGTCTTGATTTGGAGAGAATTCATGTGTGGCTTGCAGCCAACAAACTAACTTTAAATATGACAAAGACAGAATTCCTTTTGATTGGTTCCAAGCAAAGGCTTTCAAATTTTACAGTGAATCCTACTACTAATATCAACCTGTTTCCGATAAAACGAGTCTCGACTGTTAAATCCTTAGGTGTACACATTGATGAAAATCTTACTTGGGAGTGTCATATCAATGAGCTTTCCAAAAGGATTGCTTCTGGCATTAGCGCCATTAAACGTATTAGGTATTCGGTCCCATATAAGACTTTACTTTCCGTTTACAATTCATTAGTCCAACCTCATCTCGATTACTGCAGTTCGGTGTGGGGATCCTGTTCTAAAACTCTTTCTCAAAAGTTACAAAAACTACAAAATCGGGCAGCACGCGTCATAACTTTTTCAAATTACGATCGTAATACTGATGAATTGTTGAGGATGGTCAACTGGGTTAAACTGGACCGTCAACGCCTTGTTAATAAATCAATAATGATGTACAAGATTGTAAATAATATGGTTCCGGAATATCTTTGTTCACGCTTTGTCTTCCGTTCCGATACTTTGACTTATAAGCTAAGAGATAGTGATGGTACGCTTGCTATCCCACAGCCCCACACTAATTACTGTAAAAGAAGTCTTTCTTACAGCGGAGTTGTACTATGGAATAGTCTGCCCTTGAATATTAGACAATCGCTCTCCCTTAATCAATTTAAATCTAAGTTGAAGAACTATGATTTTGACAGTGGTCTTATATAAATTTTATTTTGTTTTTATACACGACTTCCTTGTAAAGCAGGTTTTTATCATTTCTCTTATTCTAGTAGTTATTTACAATATTAAATTAGTTAGGTAGTTAGATTTATTTAAATTAAATATTGTATAGTCCTGAAGGAAATAACGTGTCTAAATAAAGATTTTACCTTTACCTTTACCCGAGTGTTCTCGCCCCCCCCCCCTCCCCTCCCCCGTAACGGTTTCGCGATCCTTATGTAAACGGTTGGTTGAATTTTGCAAAGAAATAAGCTAAAAGTTACCTTGGCCAGGGTAACTCGGGGGGAGGGTTGTCTCGGGTACCCGAAACCATATAAATGGGGCCTTAAAGAAGCGTTGGTTATTGCTTATAGTAGTTTTTCCTCTTTAAAACATGAGTGTTTCTTGATAAGTGAATAATTAGAAAACTTTAAGCTCGGGAACAAAATGTGAAAGGTAAATTGATCAACATGACACGAGCGTTGGACAAAAACAAAATCAGGAATCGAACTCCATATATGAACTCATTTTTTTCCTTTCTCCTCCCACCCCATGTCATGTTGATCAATTCACCTTTCACTTGAGTGTTTCGTTTTTTGAAAGGGTAATTCCATATTACACAAGGTTTAGCTAACATCAGTCATCATTCACTGCGAAATTCACGAGTTTCTCCATTGATAATAATGCCATCTTGTAGCAGCTCAACGTTTTCCCCTGCCAGAGATGTAATCTGTCACAGCAAGGCGTTCGTGCTTGCTTTGCAAAGTTACTAGATTCCTTCAGATACCAGAAAATAACTATATACTTCACTCAAAAAGAGAAATTCACTTCACACTAATGAGAGAAACGTATTCGACCGGGATTGCTGTGGCTCTATGCGAACTAAAAGTCTAAAAGAAGTATTTAGGAAGGTTTTTCAGAGACGACGCTAACACCAATGACTACCCCCAGTAAAACATAGGCACGCAAGGCGTGCAAGAGTTAATTTTTTGCGAATTAAAAGCCCCTGGAAGAAGCAGCACTCAGTGGACCCTTCTTAACAATTATGATGAAGTTAATCCAACAAGTATGTTTGGTTACGATGTACAGCGAAGAAAAAAACAAAACAAATTTAGAATTAATTTCATCTTAGGATATATGATATCAAGCCTACTTTGATCAAGGTTTGATTTTAACAGTCGATAAGTGGCTTTGTTTATTAAAACTACATGGAGCTGTTACCAGCAAGGCAGCTGAACATTATGCAGTCTGCAGTAGTAGCTAACGGTAAACGGAAGATTGGTGTTGATTCAGGATAATTTTTCTGACTCATTTTATAACAAGAACAAATTAAATTATAAATCGTCACGCGGTAGTATGGTCTTCTTCTGTTGCCAGCAATGATTATAGTTTTTTCAGTTTTGATATTCCACGAAACCCCTTCAAAATGATATCGATTTCAAAACCCATTTAAACGAGAAGACATTATTGAAGGTAAAGAGCGTTACCTAACTGAAGACGAAACGGTGGCTTCAAAGGGACATACACTTTTCTCTCTCTTTTTTTTCACTTGCGACTTAGCTGCTACTTTCTTGCGACTTAGCTGCGACTTTCTTGCGACTTGCTACTTTCTTGCGACTGAGCTGCGACTTTTCTGCTACTTTCTTGCGACTTTCTTGCGACTTGCTACTTTCTTGCGACTTGCTACTTTCTTGCGACTTAGCTGCGACTTTCTTGCGACTTTCCTGCTACTTTCTTGCGACTTTCTTGCGATTTGCTGCTTTCTTGCAACTTAGCTGCGACTTTCTTGCTACTTTCTTGCGACTTAACTGCGACTTGCTACTTTCTTGCGACTTAGCTGCTACTTTCTTGTGACTTAGCTACGACTTTCCTGCTACTTTCTTGCGACTTAGCTGAGACTTGCTACTTTCTTGCTACTTTCTTGCTACTTTCCTGCGACTTAGCTGCGACTGTCCTGCTACTTTCTTGCGACTTAGCTGCCTGGCTACCTCGCTAGGCCGCGTGCGTCGGCAGGCCAGGTTGTTTTATTTGAAAACAACGTGGACTCGATAGCTAAATCAGTAGTCTGTTTTGCCTTGGCTTTACAGTATAGCTATGACGTTTTTCACCGTTTTCACTCTCATTACGGTGTGCCCTACGTCGCTGGCAGTGCTTCCATCTTACTCTCCTGCAATAGGGAACAATGCAGTATTGCGCGACGAGATAATCGAGAACTATTTTAATCTCCGGCTCACTGCACCAGAAGTCGCATTATTTCTCGTAAGTGTACATGGTATCGGGATCTCGTTAAGACAATTGAAAAGAATACTCAGGCGGTTGGGATGTACAAGACGTAGGCGTCGAAGTAATTTGAATGAGGTGGTAGAGGCAGTCGAAGAGGAAATGAGGGGTAGTGGAAGCCTTCTCGAATATCGAGCGATGCATCAAAGACTCATCAATCAGCACGGTCTTGTTACTACGCGGGAAGTCGTTCGACATGTTTTGAGGGTTTTTGATCCTGAAGGGGTGGAGCATAGGTCACAGCATAGACTACGACGACGAATTTACAGGTGAAAAGGGTCAAATTACTTATGGCACATTGACGGCTACGACAAACTAAAACCGTTTGGATTCTGCATTCATGGTGCAATTGATGGCTTTATTCGAAGGATCCTATGGCTGGAGGTTGCATCTTCAAACAACGACCCTCATGTAGTAGCTCAATATTTCTTAGACTACGCAAGACAATTAGGAGGTACGGCAAGGATTGTACGTGGAGATAGGGGATCTGAGAACAAGAACTTAGCAGCTATTCAGCGCTTCTTTCGGCGGTCCATGAATGACGACTTTGCAGGCGATAAAAGTTTCATGTACGGGAAATCTACGGCAAACCAAAGAATTGAAGCATGGTGGGGACGTTTAAGCCAAGGATGTACGGAATGGTGGATTACATTTTTTAAAGATTTGAGAGATTCTGGTTTGTATTACGATGATGATGTAATACACCGCGAATGCCTGAAGTTCTGTTTCATGGATGTCATACAGAGTGAACTACACAGAGCTGCACTGGAGTGGAATATTCACAGAATTCGGCCGTCTAGCAATGTGGAATCTCCGTCGGGAAAGCCAGACGTACTCTACTTCGTTCCAGCATCAGCAGAGATTCAAGATTATATGACTCCTGTTGACATGGACGAGATTGAAATCGCAGAGGATACGTGCGCCGAGCAACCTTAAGCGAGAGAATGTTGTCCTTACTTTAAAGAGCTCTGCGAACTAATCATGGAGGTAAAGGTCTAGCTCCAGCTACTACAGCAGAGGAAGTTCTCCAACTCTACTTAGATTTACTGGACCACATTAATGCCATACCATAGAACAATGGTTTGATTTCATTAATGTTCACAGGCTACCCAGCGTGAACAATGTTTTTGGTACACGCAAAAGCAAAGCTTGCTATGTGGCCTTTGGGTTGTGTGGTCGAATGTACATCGCAAGGTATTTATTGTTGGTCAGATCTAATGCCGCTATGTTTTTCCGTACGCTGGATAACGAGCTGAGTAAGGGAAACAATTGAAAATACCAATTACAATCAACTTTATTTCTTCTTCGTTTTCAATATGTTTTCTAACTGTAAAAAGGAACGTAAACACTTGACACTAAGAAAGGATTATTTTCAGTCATAAATTACACACCCTTTTGAGAGAAATTATGTGGCCCACCATTCTCTCTCTTTATAGTACAATGTGTTGCAAAGAGATCATCTGGCCTGGTAATTCGAAATCTTTGAACTCAACAAGGTAGAACAACAACGTAAATAGCAGGTAACGAGCAATTTTCCGTTCCGTTTTAAAAGTGCTACGTTAACATAACCTATTGGACTAGACATGAATGACATGTAAAACAAGAAAGGAATAATTAATTCCCTATCGTGATGTGCAGCACTATCCTTATTACTTCGACGAGTGTACCAGCACCACTCGAGATATGTGTAAATAACGTTTTCTACACCTATTACGTGAAATATGATCACAAGGATCATTTAAGTCTTAACCAACAAAGTGCAATTAAAAAGTGAAAAGGCTGAACAGGAACAAACAGTACCAGTAATAAAAACTCACTTCAACATTTTTAAGTTAATCATTGTTAAGCTGAATCCCTGTATACTCTGAATCACTGTTACATTGTATTCGCTTACATTCAAGCTGCTTACAACGATGTGAATTTCCATGCAAGTTCATTGTTTAGTAGAGAATCCATTTGAATTCTAAAGTCGTTAAGAGTCCCTGTCCATAAAAATGGAAAATAACTCGGCAAGGGTCGAAAATTCGATTTCGCTCATATATTCATGGTAGATAGGCTAGGGCATGACAAAAACTACTGGATAGTTTTTTTGTGACCGCTTAATGGGGCTAGCCGCTTAAATAGAGGTTGGTGTACCTTGAAAATTTAATTTTTCACTATCGGGTTATAAATTTCTTGGTGAACATGGAGTCAATTCAAGACAATCATGATAGACGTGTATTTGAATTATCACTCGTCATGCACCTTCAATTTCAGACTCTTATCTGCCATCGCCCTTTCCAAAACAAAGTTTTTTAAATTTTGGGTGGCCGCTTAATAGGGGTAAAGACAATAATGAAACCCTTATCGGAACGACCAAATGGTGGCCGCGGAGGTAACCGGTCAATAAGTGTTTTATTTACAATATTTTACTGACAATAATTTTGGACTGTATTGACAACAGTCCTCTATTTTCTGTTACAAACATACCAATGCCTCACCACTAGGCAAACAAAATACGCCAAATAAAATGGCATGGCCAGGGCTATTTACTCACGTAATTGCTAATTAAATTTAGTCTGTTTTTCTCACGAATTAGACACGTTGTGATTTCCTATTTTTATTTCAGCTAGTTCTTGCTTCACTGATCTATAATTCGTTTCATGGCGATTTTTTAAAAATCCTACTGAGTACAGGCACTAGCTTTATCAGCTGTTGTCTGAAACATCAAAACGTACAACAAACGTGATTTGGACCGAGGCCAAGTACACTATAGAAAACGATTATATAAATATACACATATTATTATATATATGAACAAACAGATGAACAATGATTGAATTGTTTCATTTATCCTGAGAGTGCTCTATACAAAATAGTTCAAAATGTGCAGCACATGCCGTGACAGCATTGCGTGACGAACAAATAACGGCTGTAAGATTGTGCTGCGCCGACACGCTTATCAGCAATGGTCAGCAATCGATCACACGTATTATTTTGGCGCAGTGCAAAGCAAGCAACTATCTACAAATGGCTCAGCCGTTTTTGACTTAGATGCAGTGATGTTCATATGCGCAGAAAGATGGTCACAGATTCCTGGTATTCGACCAATAATAGGTTGACAGTTGGCGATGTACATCGGACGTTAACCTTGTGTAAACAAAAACAAACTTCTGCTTTATGTGCGACGAATGGTGAGAGATCGACTAGAAACACGTCAAATCGGCTTTGGACCTGCCTTTTGCAACAAATAAGGTTAGAACATTTCGAAATAATCAGCTCTGTGTCTATTTCAACTTATTATAGGTCAAGTCATGTGGCGCATGCTAAAATATACGTCTAACCCGTAAATTGAAATTTGACGACGGATGGTCAAATATTTGCATTTTTTTGACGTACTTTGAAAAGCTCTCGCGTCGCTCACAATCATTTGCCCAAAAAATTTTTTACAGGAATCTGTAGATCATCCTTCTGCGATTCAACCACCAGAAGCTTAATCCATTTGAAGGTTTCGCACATGGTCAAAATCAGTGATATTCACGAAGTACTTTTAACTGAATGAAATACATGTCTTCGAAATTTAATTATTTTGCACCCAAAAAGACAACGCAACATTCCCTAAGACCAACCAGTACACATTTAAACATTACACAAAAATATTTGAGTGTTTTAAAGACGGAAGAATGATGTGGTTTTGCATGCGAGGCTCTCAAACTTGCTTAATAAAATGGTGCGTCAAATGACGATTTTAACGGAAGTTGGTAATTTGCATATTTCTTTGAAATAAAAGGATATTTTGCCAAAAAAACTATCCAGTGGTTTTTGTCATGCCCTAGCCTATCTACCATAAGAATATGAGCGAAATCGAATTTTCGACCCTTGCCGCGAAATTAAGAATTTGTCTGATTTTTACAGGCAGGCACTCTTAACAGCTTTTCTCTTGGCAGCGTCACGATCGCGCATAAATAGTACTATAAATATCCGCCATAAATAGTACTATTCATTTATTTTATCACTCCACATTACATTTAGCGGTGACTGGAAGGTACAGTTTTTTGATGAACTTTGGTAGGCATACATGAAATTTTGAGCATAAGGAACAACATAATTAACAACTTATGCAAAAGAATCTAAAATAATCCAAATGACATACAATCAAAGCGTTCCTCAAGTTGTTGGATTTTAAGGTCTTAATTCGTGTCCACGAGTAATGATTTTGTTTTGGATGCTATTGAATAAGTGTAAAATTCTGCACTTGAAGGGTTCGCAATGTAGTGCTAAGGAATCATCAGTAAAGGTCAGGGTTGTTTGTCCTTCTTTTCCTCTTTTCCTCTGTTGTTGACTGGCTTCCTTTAAGCTGTTTGTTACGAAGCAATGTTTTGTAGACACGCAGTGTATATAGTCATCATGTGAGGCTGCTTCAAGAAGTGCTTTCCTAGGTTTCCTTTTCTATGCGGCTGGTCCAATTAGTACATAATAGGGATACATGCCAATGCCTTGTCATGTCTTCATTAGGTGGCATTGCCATTATCTCTTTGTGCCAGCTCTTGTGTGAGGAACATTGCCATTCTTGTTATCTTCTGGAGAATTTATTCATGTTTTTGGATGCTTGGGTTTTTTCTTCTTTTAATGTGTAAAAACAATTAAAGAAGGGGAAAACAGTTTGTTTATCTACTTGTATTTTTATTCACAAGGATGTCTTTTATCACTTGCTAAATATGATGTAGTTCTCACCAGCTAAACTTTGCCACTAGAGATTCAGTCTGTTCTGTTTTGGTTTCATTGTCAGTTGAAATAGACTTTAAAAACCTAGGTCTTGATAAGACCTTGCAGTTGTTTCTGACTGAATTTTGTTTTCTTTTAAATTTCCCTTTACTGAGGAACAGCTTTTAATCTACAAGGCTGTATGTTATTTTAAAACAGTCAGTCTAACTTAAAATATAATTGCATTTGTGTGATTTTATGTTTAATCAAAACTATAACAAAATTCTCGAACATGATTGGCTATCAGCAGCCCGATTTGAGCATTAATTGGACAGTGTACGCGTCATGCTTGTAATTGGACAGTACGCATCATTTTGCGCGCGCTGTTGAGTAAACTGCCGTGTTTTTCAGCATTCATAACGACGTTTAATCATTCAGCGCTCTATCGATGGTTTGTTCGTTTCTCGAATTTTGTCATAGTTTTGATTAATTGGTAACAGGACATCATGTATTCCAATTCAGTTTGTAATCATACTCGTGATTAACAAATCGGACTCCCACTTCGCGGTCGTCTGATTTTGTTAATCACGAGTATGATTACAGACCGAATTGGACTCCACTCAGTCCTATTACCATTATTAATAATAATGCCTTGAATTTCTGTTTTTGCAGTAATGGATGATCATCATGGGTTGGATGAGGGAAAACACACACAAACTGAAGAAAGTCTTAGTAGAGAAGGGACTAGGGATGGTGAGCATCAGCCCTTACTATTATATGTATTAGTTGCCATGTGTTGATAACTTTTTTAGAGTTGCGTCTTGCCAAAATAATTCATTTTTTTCTTACCTGTACGTAAATGGGCCTTAATTGTAATGGCAGCACTTTCTCTGGAATTTTAGGGCTTATGTCCTTATATTATGCTTCAATATCTGGTTAGCTTATGAGTCTTTTCTTGTAACACTAAGTACTCCAGCAATGCTAAGAAAAACATTACAAACCAAATGTGTTAGAGAAAGCCAACTTATAGTTTTGGCTATTATTTTTCAAAACACATCTTCTTTGAACCTGGATAAATTAGCCAGTTTCTAATATTTAATTCCTTTTCATCCCTGCTATGAAGGCTTAAAATTTAGCACAGGAAGTGTTTAGTAGATGGAGTTTCAAAATCTTGAGGAAGAAGTGATTGTACAGTACCACTTTAATGCATAGCTTAATATCCTTGTGTATCCATTAAACTAGTCAACAACCCATTGTCCCCACTAGAACAAAATAATTTTGTTTTTAAAATTGATATAAAATAAAATTCTCAACTTACCGGTAGTTTGGGAGGGTCTCTTGAATATTATAGGTTAAGGTGTAGATGTATGGCAGTGATACAAGCAATTTTTGCTGCATGTTACACAGAAGATATTTACATATCATATATAGTTACTTATGCAAGCATTTGTCGCAGTGTACATATTTTTTCTGTTCTTTGTTGTGACTCTTATTTAAAGCCCCAAAAGCTGTGAACAAGACAGCTTGTGGGAAGTTGAGCTTTCTGTGGTAGCAAATATCAACCTTAACTTTTGTGCCATTTACAAAGTAACCAACGGCAGTTAAATGACAAAACTGGTAAACCATACCCTACTGTATTCTAAATGTATACTTACAGCCTGCAAAGCACTCACTTTCTTTCCTGCAATGGTTTGGGGCACAACAAACATAAATGAATTAAGAGAGGTTGAGGAGTCGAGGAGGCAGAGTAAAGAAAACTTTTGGATGCCACAAGGCTCTGAGAATGAGCTTGACAGCTATTAATACAGTGTTCGACACTAACTTTCTTGCTAATTTGCCCTTTGGGTAACTAGTTCTGTTTTTATGTGAAGTTTATATGAAATAATTCATATATGAACTGCGGTTGTAGATGATAGTGAAGAATGATCATCGCAGTAAATTTTCCAATTTAAGCAATTGGAAAGAAGAAGCCTGAAAAAATCAGGACTTCAACGGGATTTGAACCCGTGACCTCCGCGATACCGGTGCAATGCTCTACCAACTGAGCTATGAAGCCACACATTGGGAGCGAGGTCAATTTATTGAGTTCATATCTTCCCGTGAGGAGTGAGATGATGTGAAGTTTATACGAAATAATTCATATATGAACTGTGGTTGTAGATGATAGTGAAGAATGATCATCGCAGTAAATTTTCCAATTTAAGCAATTGGAAAGAAGAAGCCTGAAAAAATCAGGGCTTCAACGGGATTCGAACCTGTGACCTCCGCGATACCGGTGCAATGCTCTACCAACTGAGCTATGAAGCCACACATTGGGAGCGAGGTCAATTTATTGAGTTCACATCTTCCCATGAGGAGTGAGATGATGTGAAGTTTATATGAAATAATTCATATATGAACTGCGGTTGTAGATTATAGTGAAGAATGATCATCGCGGTAAATTTTCCAATTTAAGCAATTGGAAATCGCCCCATGTAAGGGAATCTGGAATCCGGAATCCAATATATTTTTGCCTTTGTAATCCGGAATCCAGGCCTTTGGAATCCGGAATCCAGCCTTTTGAATCCGGAATCCAGCCTTTGGAATCCGGAATCTAGCCTCTGGAATCCGGAATCCTACCTCTCGAAACCTTCTCTGTAAAAACTTTGATATCTGCTCAACTGCTCACTTGAAAGTATCATATTTGCCAACATGGCGGTGTTGTGGTCTTTGATTCTTAAATAGGCCAGGGCGCATGCATCATTTGTTGAAGATCACCATTTTGAGATGCACTGTATTGTCTCTGTGTCAGATTTGTGACATTTTTGGCCCTGAAATAACTTCAAGTACAGCATACTTTTTTAGAACTGTCAACACTGTTCACGGGAGTTGCTTGGCCCCATAGGGGGTTTCATTATTCCTGTACGTCGCCGGGTTTTCGGTATCAAGATGTACGGAATAGAAGTTAATGCCGGAAAGTCCTGAATTCTCAATAAATGCGATTGCGGTGGAAGCGGTAGTTGACGAGCCTGCTTAAAGATAAAATCAAAGCTTAACCATTTAAAATTTTTGTCCAGGATGTACACCCCATGGAGTGACGCTTGCAGGCGCCAGTCAATTATTAAGTTACTTTTTAAATTTCCGGCGAGCGAGAAATTCGAGCTAGTGTGTTTATTCACTATTTCGACTGTTGGATCTACTGTTCGACATTGTGTTGAGGATTCTAAAAGATGGGAAAACACCGGAGAAAGCATAAAGTTGAGCGGGAAAGGTATGTATTAGTCATAAAAGTTTGTTTTAGACTCTTGCTTACGTGAATCCATGTGTGACATGTGTCGGGTATATGAACATCAAGAGAAATCTTTGTGCGGCATTTTGAATTAATTCGATTGTTTCTCGAACTTATCTTTTCACTTGAATTCGTATGCAGGAGTCCAAGAATAAAGAAGAAAGAAAAACAAAAACAAGACAAGGAAATTACAAGGTTTGTAGGGTTAATTACGAAGTCCCGAGAAGTACGTTCCGGCTACGTTCTCTTTCGATCTCTAGCTCTGACACGTGCGATTATCGGCATCTGCTTGTCAATGGGCAAATATTGCCCGGGAAGTTATCTGAGTGTAGCGAGACTTGAATTTATTCCGACATGACCATCCCTAGGACGACTCGACAGTCATTCCAAATTGTGTTAGACTCTCTGACTAGCCTTGTTAACACTCTTACAGAGATAGGTCAGGAGCAACTCCTAAACAGCATTTGTTTTGAGAGCATGACTACCTTGGGCGTGGAATGCTTTTTCAAAGGAATGCGTGCAGACCACGACATGCCTACAGTGATTGGATATGCATATAGGAGAGCTCGCTGTGTGGAAGATGACATGCTATGTATTTATCAGAAGCACTTCTCCCACTTCACAGGGCCCAATTCTTATAACCCTGAAAAAATCATTAAAAGTGATCCCCCGGACATCACGTCACGAGCAAACAAGCAGGCAAGAATCTGCGAAGGAACCGGCAACAAAGAAGAAGATAAGAGGCGAGAAGACACGATGAGAGATTTTGTCAGAGAATATGGACGTGGTGTAAGGCAAGATAATGTTCGGTCTAAAACAAAGGAACAAACAGGTACCCTTCCTTATGCCTTGAGTATGAGACCAACTGTTATCACAGCTTTGTTGGAAGAAGACCACGACATCACTGCAGCATGCCAGACAGTGGACGCATGTGATGAGATGGGAGGAAGGAATGTGAGGGTGCAGGTCATTTACCAGGAGGAAGATGTTGTTGCTGTGAGACACAACCGAAGAAGAGAAGTGTCACCATATTGGCTTGCAATTCTCTTGGAAGACGTTCAGGTTAAAGCAAATGGCGGAAATTTTCTACGAGACAAAGTGCCGCTCAGATGGCTTAACCAGACGGAAGATATCTTGACATACACTTCTGGCGACGTTTGCGATCAAAATTCTCCTAAGTGCATTTTAGCCAGCGTACTTGACTTCACTTGTGAAAAGTCTGGAAATGTGTTAACTGTCAATGTGTCACCTGAGGAGGACATCAGGCTCAGCAGGATTGCAAATGGAGATGTTGGCGAAGGGGAAGATGACAGCGAGAATGAAAACAAAGCTGAGATGCCAAATCATGATGATCACCATGAAGTGACAGGGCAGTCACTTCCACCAAGGTTGGAGGGTGTAAGCTTATCAGGGCGAAGAACAACGCGTTTCGTTTTAGGTTCAGCCCAATCATTTGCGATCACTTTACACTTAAAATCAACAAGCCTGGTTTCAATAGTTGAAATGCGTAGCTTTTCAAATAGTTTGTCCCTCCTTAACCCTGTAAATTTTGACAAAACACCTCTGGCTTGCATTTTGCCAGTTGTCAGCAACGAACGGAGAAAAGGGATGTGGTCGTTCACTAAGTAGTTATTGTGAAGATGTCATCGAATGTGACATTCGTGTGTGTTTCAACTATTTAACCAGGGTTGTACACTTATTCATTCTCAACGTTTATTCCTTGGAATTAACAGGGGAAAAAAGGAGAATTTATTTGCTTGTCATAAACCACATTTTCATTACAAGCGGAGAAATAATAATAGGGTATTTTTATCTGAAGTTAGTGAACATATTGGTGTTTCCACAAATTTCTAAGCCAAAAAATGATCTTATTTTGGTCAATGAATTATATATTTTTATGCAAATATTTCCTGCATGAAACTACTTAGGGAATATAACAAGAGTTTTTAATAACAAATTGTCGAGAATTGTGCGGGAGATCGACAAGTCGGGAAGTAAATTACAGTACAATCCACGGGAACGGGCTTTCTGCACGAAGATTGTAAGTAGAGTGCAGTAACAAAACACTGAGTGTCAGACAGCGGCATAAGAGTGTACGAGGTTTACTAATGTTCTAGTTATTGTTTTGTTGTATAAAAATTCCTACGGAACTCTAAAATAATGGACATTTTATGTAAATAAATTTATATCAACCAATTCTTAAGTAGCTGCAACAAATGGCTTCGGCTATTGTTTAATGTACTAGTAGCTGTATTGGCTAAACACTGAAATAAAGAAATAAATAGTTTTAGCAGGCGATTTCAATTTGAACATTCAAAGCACCAAACTTCAATTCCTACTACTTTTGGTTCTGTTGACGATATAATCGTTTTGATGAGAACAGTTCGTCAGATAGCTTCAACGTTGTGGATTACTCAGTGGACTTCAGAGACGCCTCTTCTTAACAGGTACCCCAACAAGTTAATTATTTTATCAAAAGTTAATTTAATTGATGCCGTATGAACTCCAGTTTAAGGATATTAACACATTTTGATATATTGAAAAGAAAATGGTATTTTCTTTTTTACTCAATTCGTACTTTAATAGCAGAATCTGCTATCGCAGTAGGAATGAACATCAGAGTTAAAACCTTTGGAATCCGGAATCTCGGAACGTCTGGAATCCGGAATCCATAGGCATGGAATCCGGAATCCAGTCACCGCAATCCGGAATCCACAATGTGGAATCCAGAATCCAAGACCCTCTTGGATTCCTTTACATGGGGCAATGGAAAGAAGAAGCCTGAAAAAATCAGGGCTTCAACGGGATTCGAACCCGTGACCTCCACGATACTGGTGTGATGCTCTACCAACTGAGCTATGAAGCCCAATGTGTGGTAGTGGCCTACCTAGTGGACTTTTGTTGCCCAATTAGCACTCATGTGAAAATTTCAACTTGCAGAAATGCTCAACTTTATTTTATAAACTTGCCTTCTTGTTTTGGTGTTGCAACAGTGATTCATTGGGTGATTAATCAGTCATAGAGCACATCCCTCACAAGATTTTAAACATCCACGAACTGTGCCCACACATTTTGATGAGACTCCACTTTTCTGACAAAAAGACCCAGTGAAGCACTTTTACTGGTCAAATATGATGAACCAACTGTCATGAATGAGAGCATAATTCATGCCCTGAAGCACATCATTATCATTAATTTTATTGTTATTATTTTAGTCGTCATCATTGTTGTCGTTTTTATTATTGCTATTTTTATTTATTATTATTGTCATTATTAATAATTGTCTTTTTAACTATATATCAAGGAACTGCAAAAAGATGGCTCAGCCTGTACCTGTAGTACCCATTTTGTATTTGTAATTTGTAAACAACAAAACTGCTTCTCTGCCTGACCAGAGATCAGTCGGGGAGTAGCTTACAATCCTGACAACAGTGCCCCATTTCTTTTTGAGTCACAACAGTAAAGCTTGTAATCAAAATATTGCAGTACCGTGCAATTTGTGTCGAAAGACTTTGACACAAAAGTTATTTCCAAATACTGTTGCAAAATGCATCTTTGAAAATTCAAGGAGGTTATCAAGCATTTTATAGTGTTTTGAGAACTAGGGATTAATGCTTTTTATGCACAATCACTAATTGACTAGCCACTTTGATTTAGCAAGCTTTGGGGAAAGCCTCTCACAAAATTTGGGTTCATGGCTTTTTTCGGAAACAAGAGTCAATTATATAGAAACTTTCAGTGAATGTTAGAGTTGAGTTTACATGTCTTTGACCTTAATACTTCTGAACTTCTGCTCAAACTTGGGCATGGTTTGTATTAAGTCAAAATAAGCTGGTTCCAGAAATTGAGTAAAAGTATGCCAGCAAAATTTTTTTACTGGTAGTGTTGTTGTCCAAAAAATGGGGTCCAGTCAAACACCAGTAAGAATAAAAATATTATCCCCAGTAAATGGAATTAAGTAACATTATCACTGAGTGAAAGACAAAATATTTCCCAAAATTTCTTAGCCAACACTTCAAAGCCCCAAAATTTATGTTGCAAACTTTGACATGGGTTAGTGTGCCCAGAATAACTGCAGAGCCACTTAAGTAATGATGAAATGGAATCAATAGAAAAACCATGATAAGAATGGTGTTATCCTTTTGATACAATATTAATAACAAACAGTGGGGCTTGACTTTTCAAAATTACAGAAAAACTCAAATTGCATCCAGGGCCACCAGATCACAGTTTTCATGCAACATACATTTAAATAGAAAGGAATTGAACTTAAAATAACAGACACTTATTAAACAGTTAAAAAACAGTTCCTTTATATTGCTATATGTAGAAACATAAAAAAATGAAAAGGGTTTGTCAAACACAACTCGATACACCACCACCACCACCCACATATGGTACTCTCCCATGTAGATGTGGAAGGAAAACAACTTGGTTTCACTCTAAGAGGAATTGGAGTTTGCAAGCCCTGACAACAAGCCCTGACAGTTGTTCAGATTGTTTTCTTTGGAATTAATGATGTTAAATTGATTAACACCAAATTAATTAAGAGAGTACTCAACAAGCAAATTGATGGCATTTTGTTGGGTTCTTCATTAGGCCATTTTTTTTTATCATGACAGAACTCAAAATGATATTGTTCGTAAAATGCTTGACAGTGGCCTCATAAATGAGTAGTTTTATGGACGTTATTTTGAAGATACGCCGTTGATGGACAAACCAAATAAATCTGACATGTTTTATGGTCAACAAATTTGAAGATGGCATGGTCCATTTCCTGGACATGTCTCTGAAAAGAACATCCACTGACATTTATAGGAAGCACACAAACACTGGACAGAATGTCTTGTTTTCTAGTCATGAACGTTGGCCTTGCAAAATTGCTTGGGCTAGAGCCTTGTTGCACCAGGCGTCTTCTATTTGTGAAATAGGCTCTCTCTTTCAGAAACAAATAACAATGATTAAAACGTTCCTGTTAGGGAATGGCTTTCCTGAATCTGTGGCTTCTAATCTTATAAGGTGTTTCAGACACAGTAGCTCAGAACCTAGAACATCTTATCCCAATAACAACAAGACTATGAGTTTTAAGGATTTTAAATTCTAATGTGGGGTTTGGGACTGGCACTAGTTTTGCTAGCCTAATGATATAATTTTTAAAACAGATGGGAGCTCCTCTTGGGGCCTGTCCAAGAATCCCCGTCAATGTCCCAGACCAAAAATGACATGTACTTTATTACTTCATCTCATACAGGAAGTAAGTGATGTCTGAACAGTTTTCATTGAAGTGCCTTGAAACCGGAACCAGAGTATTAACAATATTACAAACAACACAACAAAGAAAGTACAGGATGCAAAACAGTGCACAGTGATGCAAACCCAAATGCAAGTTAATTTTGAAACCAAATTAAAAATTGCTATATAGAATGAGACAGATAACTGCAATCACAACTGGTTGTTTGCTATTTGCATGAAAAAGTAGCAGACATTAAGTTGAAGGAAGTGAGTTTATAGAGAATTCCATTTGCATCATATTAATCAAAAACTGGTTTTCTTATTTAGGTATAGAAATACAGTATGCATATTTATAATTTGAATTATAATACTATTACTGTTGTACTTTAGATTATAATTCCAAAGCTCTTTTTAAAAACTGATTTCAGTTTCATTAGGTAGTTTGGTGCTTTGGGCCCAAAACAGCAGCCTGAAAACGGTCCCTGTAAGTTGACAAGCCCTTGTAGTAGCCAGGAAGTTTCAAGAAATGGGCCCGTTCACAGAAAGTGTCAGTTTTCCACAATATTGTTGTGTCTATTAATGAAGTAAATCCCTCTCCATATTTTTAATAGCCTGGCCAAACCATACCTGGAGGCATTAGATGATATGATCGATGAGGAGGAAGGGCAGTTAGAAGAAGAAGAAGAAGAAGCAGAAGAAGAAGAAGGCGAAGGCAAAGGTGAAGGCGAAGGCGAAGGACAACAGGATCAAGAAGAACAAGAGGAAGGGCAAGAAGAACAAGACAATGATGATGAAGACCTCTACAGAAAGTTAATACAGGATGAGTTTAGTGACAGTGATGTAGAATAATCAGTATTTGTTTTGTAGATTTTTTAAATTTTTATCAGTATTTCTTTCACAGATGTATAAATAAGTAATAATTAAGTAAATAAAGGATGAGTCTGAAATTGTTTTGATTGTTCTACATTTACAACGCCTTATTCAAATTAGCCCAAGCTCAAAGGCTGAAGAAAATATGTCATTACTTTTTTTTTACTAAATGAACCACAAATCACTCTGTTGTCTGTGAATAGTTTTGTTGGATCTAGATGTAAGGAACAAAAGAGTGACAGAACTTTTCATCTTTGTTATAAGAACCCAGTCACAGTCGTGCATGACTAACTGTGGCAACCTTCCTTGGTTTAAATAAGCTAATCAAAATGCATGAACTAAGTATGGTGAAAATATCAAGCATCATGTAACCTGTTGGTCAGTCGACAACTCCACCTCTCACATTTCTTTTCATAATTGTGGATTTGCCAGGTTTGAATGGAAGCCGTAAGAAAGTTGTTGAAAACATGTGTTAGAAGTGCACCACTGTAAATGCAATGATAAGTATTATATTAGTATGTCCAAAAGGCATTTACCTGTCAAAAATAGAATTTCTCAAACTAATCCTAACTTTGGTTATTTTGCCTTTGTAACAATACAAATCTCAAGATTATAGTGGTTTTACAACACAGGCTAAAAACAGGCCCTAAAATATAATTTTCGAAAATGTTTGGATAAAGCAACGGTTTGTATCATCCGTGAGCATTGCAGATAATTCAAGCCAACCCTCCGTAGAAAAAGAGATGGCGACTGGTACATTTACTCTCAGTTCTTAGCGCACGACAACTTTAAAAACGTTTATAAAAACGTACGGAAACTTTATAAAATCTTCAAACCCAGGCTACTCAATGCCCTTTGTACAGGGACAATATTATAAACATTTGGCTTTCTTAGTGCCTTATAGGCTGTGTTAGGTTCGCAAGGCATTGTGGTAAAATGTACAGCCGCCATCTTTTTTCCTACGGTGGAATCGCTATGATAACGATGACGACCACAAAGCGCTTTGTGTTGTTTTTAATAGGCCACAAAGCGCTTTGAAGTGTTTTGAATAGGCCACAAAGCGCTTTGTGGTGTGAAAAATTGGAAAAACCAAATAATTTCAGAAAATAGCTGTGAGATATTTGCGAGTCAACGAGCCATCCAGTTTTCAATGTTAAATCCCAAACTAAAGCACCACATAGCGCTCTGTGGTGTTTTGAATAGGCCACAAAGTGCTCTGTGGTTTTTCGACTACTACTGCTGTTTTATAAAGCAAAGCGAACTAGGAACAGTTAGAAAGCACTCCGGCCATAAAATCTACTCGACAAGAAACTGTAATAAATGTTCGATGCTAAAGGAGACGGCTTACCTAATAAACGGCACGCAATGCATGCAGAAGCGATGACGTTTAAAACTTGTTCCTAGAAGATTGAAACATGAGCAGACAAACTGATTCTTAAACTTTTGGGTTAGAAATTTTAGGGGTTTACATTTAGGGTAGTCCATTGGTGGTTCATTCAAGTAGTTCATGTGCCAGGTCCATCTTGTTAGTCCATGTGCTGGGAGTCAGCGAAATGTACCAACCCAAATAAAAAGTACTCCGCTGAAATCAACACCTTCTTATCTTTAAAGATATTTGGCAAAGCTAATTACGTCACCGGAAATTAATTTGTTGTTTTAACCATATACTTGTCCAAGAGAAAATCATTTTCTCTTGACTTGTCATATCGCGTGTGCGACCCGCTTGTCTATCTAAAATTGTATGTATCGAAGATATGTTATCATGAGTTTGCCCGTGAGCGCAAATTTATCCGACACTGTATAAACCAAAATCCACCCTCAAATCTTCGTTTAAAAGCTGAAATTAAAAGCACTCCGCTGATCCTACAAACAGCAAAGGAAAGCCGCAAAGTACAAAGTTTCTGTCTCTGAAATCGACACATTATCTTTAAAGATATTTGGCAACGCTAATTACCTCACAGAAAATTAATTTGTTGTTAACCGTATACTTGTCATCAATGAACATTCGTATTGTCTTTACCCTGACAAAACGATTATCGATTGTTTAATCAGAACCACTCTTTCGTTGACAGAAAATATAAAACAGCACATTTCCAAAACTGCAGAAAAAAACTGAAAAATGTAAATCATGAATCGTACCCTGACTTCATTATCACTACTGTAAACTGTGTATTTCAGTGCCCATACAATGCCCATTCAATTCACTTCAAGACTGGCAACGGTACAACTGCGCTACCAATCCATAAATTTTATGTAGACCCTTTAGCTATTGCGTGTGCGACTTGCTTGTCTATCTAAATTTGTATGTATGAACAACATGTTCTTATTACGAGTTTGCCAGTGAGCGCAAATTTATTCGACACTGTATAAACCAAAATCAACCCCCAAATCTTCGTTTAAAAGCTAAAATTAAAAGCACTCCGCTGATCCTACAAACAGCAAAGGAAAGCCGCAAAGGAAAGCCGCAAAGGAATGATACTCTCTCTGAAATCGACACCTTATTATCTTTAAAAATATTTGGCAACACTAATTACCTCACCGGAAATTAATTTGTTGTTTGAACTGTATACTTGTCATATCGATTAAAAGCAGTCCGCTGATCCTACAAACAGCAAAGGAAAGCCGCAAAGCCTTCACCTATCGCCTGTGCGACTTACTTGTCTATCTAAACTTGTATGTATGGGGAATATGTTCTTATTATGCGTTTGCCCGTGAACGCAAATTTATCCGATACTGTTTAAACCAAAATCCACCCCTAAATCTTCTTTTAAAAGCTACAATTAAAAGCACTTCGCTGAACCTACAAACAGCAAAGGAAAGCAGCAAAGGAACTCCTAGAGTGCATTTCGCTTCCACAGGGGGATAACTTGTGCGCGACATAAGCGCACGGACATAAGCGTGACAAACCATGCGAAATCACTATCCAAAGGAATGCATGCATGCCAGGATAAAGCGATGACGTCACACAATACGTCATCGTTTAAAAAGGTTCAGTCAGCCTCAACAAACTTATACTGAGAAGAGGGCTTTCGCGAACCGGCTTTCGTGTGAGTGACGAGATTGGGAATAGAGAAATATTGCGCAGATTGAGTGGTAGTTTTACAGCACCGAAACTAAAATTTGGTGACACTGCTTGTCAGAGATTTTGTTTAGCCTCTGTAATATCATTGAACGATCTGAACGATTTGAGGATAATCGAAGCGCGGAGTTTAATATTCTTGGGTTTCACCCACGTGACCAATAGCTAAGCAACGGTTACTATCCGCCATCTTGGTGTCCCTCGAGCGTAAACAAACCGTATCCAAAGAAGAGTTCACGTGAGAAAGAAGGGATGGTTTTATGCGTTGTTGTTGGCTGTTCGAGCAAAGTTGGAAAGGATAAAGCCCTATAAGGGGAAGGGAAAGGGGAAGAAGGGGAAGAACAGGAGGAACTCACTACTAGAAGGAGAAACGAGTGGATTTCTGCGGTGAGTCGCGGCGACGCTACAAACCTGAGAGTGCTAGAGAGTGCTAGAGAGTGAACGGGTTTGTAGCAAACACTTCGCTCTAAAACTACTGGAACAGAGCGGCTTTGGTCGATAAATTGGTAAGGAAAAGGATCGATTAAACCTAAAGCTACTGCTTTAATTTTGCACTGGATGAGTTTGACATAAAGCTGACCCATTTCCTCTTTCGAAGGCGCCGATGAGCGCTGCATGTGCTGAGGCGCTGATGCGCCGGCCGATGCAGTCCCAGAACTAGAAGCTGCTGTATGGTTCGAGGCTTGCGGCTGTTGTAGATCCCCAATTTTCTGGTCGAGCTTTTCTTTGAGCTTGTTAGCAGATGAAAAATCGATGTCCTTAGCGCTCACATACGGCACTTCATTAACATATGTCGGCAAAATCCACGAGCATTTTACCAGTGTGCAAGCGAGCTTGCCGCCATGAATTCGTGTAGCTGCCTCTAAATAAAATAAAACACTCGCGATATGTGAGCATGACTCAGCCAGTCCAGCTTTGCGTCCCAAGCAATGGGCTGACAAAATAGTCCCATCGTTTTCGGAAATGACCCAAATGTTCACTGAAGGATCATTCATACGCTGTGAATGTCGCGCCGAACACTTGCTCTCACGACATACTTGTCGGCGATTACTTTGCCTACAACTGAGATTACAAATCCCGACACCATTTGATTAAACGCCTCCAGACTCTTGAACGCCTTGAACTGCTTGTTGGTGTGGATTTAAATATCAAGCTGAAATCCATGTTTTTTTTAAATTTGTTATCGATACGTCATTGAATAACTACAATTACAATAACTACAACTCAGTACAATAAACACGGATTAAATGTAGAGACATTAGCATGCAATGACATGGTAATTTTCGGATAAGTGGATATTCTTCGCTCTGCATGGATTCTATAACAATATTATTTTACGTATTATGGTGTTCGGCCGACTGCACCTTTTATATGTACTAACAGTTAGTGATTTCGTGCATGACTTTACCTTTTATCATAACTGGTCATCACGATAGCTCATTTGTTAAATTGCTTCAATTAGCTACAGTCTCTGTTGACCGAAAGGTTCCCTATCACTTATTAAAAAGCTTTATCCATCTTAAATTTCAGCGCACAAATAGTGGATGAATTATACATTGGAAGGCAAAAATGCATCTTCGAGGTGTCCGAGAAGCAGTGGACCTAGCTGAAAGAATGTACCAGTTGGGTAAGAGAATACTAAAAGATGTATTTCCAAAAAAAGTTCACGCCGTAAGGATTCCGCCTTATCATGGGTATTTCCCACGGGAAGAAGATGGAGAAATATGGAACAAGTATAAGAGTCTTTCTAAGAAAGGTAAAGTTTCCTGCGTAAAGACTTTGATATTACACGGACCAACAGGACATGGTAAAGAATATTCGGCGGCAAACCTCATGAATAAACTTTACAGAAATACAAACAAACTAAAGAAGTTACCAGGGAGACCAGCAATCCTATGGACAATAAACGCAAACAGCCAAACCACAATGCTTGAAAGTTATTGCAGCCTTGCCAAAGAGATTGGTCTGACTGAAGAGGCAAAGGTTGCGAATCAGAAGTTATCGCTTCTCAGCAGAACCTCGGAGGGACGACAACACCAAATCAATCTGCAAAATCAGTGTCAAAAAAATGCATATGATGAAGCGCTGCATCAAATCTACGAAGAAGTTAGGAAGAACCTCAGACATCACAGTCCGTGGGTGCTTTTGGTAAAAGGCCTCAGTGAGAACATGCCAAGCAGGTTTTGGCCACAGCCAGGAGATCCAAGCATTGGAAATGGTCTAGTCGTTATGACCACTCAATATCCAAGGCTACTGGCCAAAGAAGGGGGCGACCATTCTCTGGAGAAAGTGTTAATTGGTAAGATGAAAACCGAAGATGCGGTTAAATTTCTTGCAGCCAAAAGTGGAATCCCTGCGAATGGTGCTGATAAGACGTATGCTCAGGACATAGTTGTCGAAAAGTTAATGTGCCTTCCCCAAGATATAGCAAAGTAAGTATGTAATACTTAATTTAAGTGTATTGGAATATGTCTTATTTTTAGGAGATGCCAATGGTATCTCCTGTGTTCCCATAAGGAGCTACCAGATTGGTTGTTGACAAATCAGGATTGCAGATATCGGTCCCTTAAGAGTTGTAAAGTTGGTTTCGATAAGATGAGAGACATATAAGTTTTTGGAGTAAGCGTAGCGCTCGTTGTCGAACAAAGGAACTTTTTGATGTAATTTCCTTCTAAATTAATCTTTGCATTTAAGTAAAAACACATAAAGTTCCCTTAGCGCAGAGAATTTTCCGTTGCGTTAAAAAAAGATGTATCATCTAAAAACTCAGTTTTTTTTTTGCGCAAAAAGTAAACTGGAATTGTTTTCAATTTTGGACTTAGAAGCAAAGGATTAAAAATTATGTTTCATCTGTTAAGTCGAAGACAAATTCGAACCTCTAACGCGTCCCCTTAATAATCCTCAAGACAGTGCTGACAAGGAGGCATACCGATCTTTTGCAAATATCGCTGTCGAATTTAGGAATCTAGATTCTTTCTTTACCATTAGAATAAGCCTTACTTAACCTAAACCTACTTTCAAACCTCTAAAGCAAATATCCACCTTTCACAGTTAGTAGGTGCTATCAACGGGACCGATATAAGCTGCCAAAAGCACCTTTGGAAAGTTTTGGAACAGTCTTAGTTACTTTCGATATGCCTTTACCACTGATTTCAGATTTGGAAAATTCATAAGAGAGTACAACGAAGAGACCACTAAAAAATTGACTTACAGAGACTTATGGTCATTATTCGAAAAGGGAACAGCAACATTTTCTGAGTGTATGCTGATCGTGGAAATGAGTCGCGAAAACCAAACAGAGGTAACATGCATCGTCTATATAATTCCTACTTTTTAGAGATAGGTGTGAGGCTAACAGAGTACAATTATTAGTGTAAACTCTTAGGGATAGGGTTCTATATGGCTTATTAGCCAATTATGGTTCCGTGCTATATGGCCAATTACCTTCCATCTTCACCATTTTACTTCATTGCTCATTCTAGAAACTCTTTGGTGCTTACATGTTCTTACATTCTACCGCTTTGATGTCTCCTCTGTTCATCTTCCGAGTTTCGCACCGCATAGCAAGACTGGCGCTTTGTTCTATCACAGCTTTGTTCTCCTTGTGATGTTATCGCTCTTCCAGATCTTCTTAGTTTGGAGGAGGGCACTCCTTGCTTTCGAAATTCTATTCTTCAGGTCTTTCATACCTCTTCCCTTTAACTCACTGTTGATCCTGAGTAAATGAACTCGTCCACGACCTCCTCTTCTTCTTGTCAATCCACTTTGATCGTGCCATAGCTCCTTGCATTAATCCTCGTTATTTTGGCCTTTCGTCCAGTTACCATAACTCCAACACTTCCTACTTCCTCCAGCAGTCTTGATGTTTTTACCAAGATGTGCTGTTCCTCAGGGAAGTCTACCTCGTCAAGATTAATTTGTTGGTGCCATTCTCTTCGTGACCAAATGTTCTTCTCATCCAGTCCATATTGATCTGCAAAAAAATCCTAATCCCGACCATTTCTTGCATTTTTTAAGGTTTCCTTTCTTCGCCAGTCTCACGATTAGCCCTTTATTGCGGCTCTTTGGGATCTTTTCATGCTTCCTTACCTTCCTCAATAGTTGCTGTGTTTTTTCTATTGTGAACTCTGTCTGCCTTCAGCAACTCAGCCTTACTGGAGTGCATTCCTGGTGTTTTCCCATTATTTTGGCGTTCATTTTGTGTTGGCTCACCAGTAACAATGTCTGCTATCATCTTATTGATTTCGCTGTTTCTGGCTATCTTATCTGCTCTTCTTCTTTTCTACCGTTAAGGTGTCCGTTTTAATCCAGTTCTGTTTTGATCTGCCTGAGTCTTCCATTGCAGATTGTCTTTGTTAGACCATAGCTCGTCTTACCTATGTTGGCTTCGTGCTGCTCCTTTTGCTTCCTTTCCAATATTTTCCATCTCCTTTTCTTCTCTGCTTGGCTACTTTCATGCTTGACTTCACCTCTCAGCTTCGTCTCGGTGTATTGAGGCTTTACTTTTTTCTTCAATCTTTCTGAACGCATGCTACGGGAATGCTTATTCAGAAACTTGAACCACAGAAAACAAATGCAATAAAAATGCGTTTCACTAACTTTCCTCGCTTCTTCTGTGTATTTCGTTTGTTACTGTCGAGTTTTAGGGCGTTTATGCTTCACTTTTCTCCTCTCTAGGTGGAATGTCGAGGCCATAGAAACTTTTAAAATGACTTTATAACTGTTTTCCATCTTAGGCCGATCTGCTGATAATATAACAGGAAATGAGTTTTTTTGTTGTGTTTCTTTCAAGTTCGTATTTCCAGCTTGTAGCGCATTCTCTGTGTACTCTGATATTTACGTTGTCTCGCAATATCATGTAACGACTCTCATGCATTGCGCCTTACTTACCTTATTTAGAATTCGCTAGAGAATGTCGTGAAAGCGATAGTTAGGGGTTTTTATCTTTCCTTCGGGACAGAGGTCAGACAGGACAAGAGTCCCTGTTAATTACTGAGCCGAACTGCTCTTTATTCACAGCTTTTAAAATTCATGGCATGCTGCTCGATTGAGCACTACACACCTTTAAAAATTCTGGAGAGGTTTTTTCAAAAGGCAGCAGAAGCAGCAAAAGAGAGCTCGTTTGTGGAAGTTTCCGATCGGGATGAACTTAAAGTGGTAATTATACATCCAAGAGACCACGCTACTCTCAGGGATTTACTCAGCCGGCAAGAGCAATCGCCTGGTAAGTTGTGAGTTACAATTTTGCTAACTATCACATGTTAGGGGCCGGTCATAAAGTACAGGGGCGATGGGCTATGAAAAATTGGGGGTGGGTCACCATTTTTCAACATGTCAAAAAGGGTGGGTCAGGAAAAATATTGCACTGCATTATCAATAGTTTTAACCAGCGACCATCTCTCTAACGTGACTTCCTTTAACGCAGTTAACAATTATGAAAGTGTCATACCACAATGATCCAAGTTTATACCAATACCAACATCATGATAAGATGATGATTAACTAACTGTAGAGAACACTCTCACAGTTTTTCTCTGCCCTTTCACGCTGGCGATTCGTAGCTTTAGCTTTTTTTTCTTTCACTCTTCTCTTTTTACATACAAATGTATCTTTTGCAAAAGGATACTTTCTTTTGTGTTTTCTTTCTGGGCTTCTGCCTTCGTCATCGCAAGGACAATGAAAAAGGTAAAAGTAACAGTTTGAAATCTCTTGCTGGAAAAGTACCAATTGAGAAATTAAAAAAAATGAAGGAAACCGAGAAGCTAATATTAACTTCAGCTTGCTTAGCCAAAGCCCAACTTGACAAAGCAACCAGTGGGCAATCTGCGAGAAAGGTTAATGTGGAAGAAAATGTTGATTTTCATGATGACGACGAGGAGGAGGTGACAGGCGACGATGACTATGACAGTATTCATGCAGATGATACTGATGATGATGACAATGGCTGTGATGACAATGAGTATGATTGCGGCAGCGAAGACTACCATGTAGTTCTCCAAGAAACTGGAAGTTGCAGTGAAAAAGATGATGATGTGTGTCTGTGCCACTCCAGGGGTGGACCGCTCCAATTTATTTCCAATTTCTCGGGGGTGGGCCACTAAAAACCAGTACTTAAAAAGCAATTTTTCATAGCTCACCCCCTCCCCCTGTACTTTATGACTCATCCCTTGTTGCATTTCGTATTCGGTTAGGCCTGGTTCACACTAACGACATAGCAACATGAATGACATAATGACATGATATAATGGCATAATATTTTATTAATTATTAGATAAGTAAACGTAGTTAGGTGTCCCCAATTAGTATACATTGTATGTTAGCGACTTCGACACGTTAATAAAGTTCTTATCTCATCTTATCTTTTGTTGGTTATGTAAAAATCGACAGAAAGATGTAAGGAAGGGATCAGTTTTTTTTTCCGTATGTCGTTTTTTTTTCCTTTTATGTTGCTTATGTTATGATTTTGTCATTATGTCAGGATCCAGGGGGGGGGGGACTCCTATACAAAAGGATCGTATGTTATAGAGGTTAAAAAAGTGGTTTTGGTACCTCTTAAGGTGCTCAGCCTCAAAACATCCTCAGCGGTAGCTTTTGCAGCACCTTTTAGGGCATTGAGCTGAAAAAATATGAGAGGAGATACTTGATAATCAACTTTACAAGTTGAAGGTATTAAATACAATCGTCTTTAAAGGGTAAGGTCACTCGAAAAAACGTATATTTTTTGTCAACACTAATAAAAGCTTTGCACTAAGTTTATCCCGCGCTCACCGAAGTTTCAGCCTCTAAAGTGCAGGTTTACCTTATGAATTCGTCCCCAAAGAAGCCCAGAATTCGACATCGTTGCCATCATTTTGAACAGTACCCAGTACTTCTTTCGGTCTGAGAGATTTTGTCCAAATGGCTTCTGACAAGCCTTTTAACTACCACTCTGGGTTACGGCGGCTCTTGAGCCGTATTGTTTTGAGCCAAACATGCTCCAAACTCCAAAAAAGATATAGTAGCTAAGGAATAAAATTGTTCCAAATTGGGTTAGGTTTAGGGTAGGGTGCATTTAGGTTTCCTTATCGGTCAAATTCAGTACATCCGGGATACTGTAGCTTGCAAGGAAAATCGTGACCATGCACAGAAGCAAGATCACCTCAAGCACTGATGTGAGTTGAACGTTCACTTCCTTCATCAATTTTTTGCGTTCTTCGCTTAGCTAGCAATCAGAACTCTCTGTGATTGGCTCGATGGAAACAATGAGATCACCTACTCAGATATTTTGCCTAGTTTGCTAGACTGCAATTCAATGATGGTCGATACAGAATTCAGCATACAGTGCAGCTCTCAGTTCGTTTTAGACGTGCATGTATTTAGAAAGCTTCAGATCACCTCTTCTTAGGGATTTGCATTTCTGACACAAGTACTCGATATCCACCGCAGAACTAATCTACATTGAATAGGTTTTCGCACAAACATCACTATGTATGGAAGTTAATTATATAAATAGCCAATTTCTAGAAGGTGTCCGCTCAATACAGGTTTGACTGTTCTCGACTGCAAAAAGATGTTGAAAATCAAAAAAATTGATGAGCTGTGTGACAAGAAACGGACAGGCGAATTGAAGAGAATTCCCTTTTATCTATATGGTACTGTAAGTAACGTAAATAATATGAACAGTAAATAAATCATAGAGCATCTAAGCATTAAAATCTTGGTTCAGAGGCATGAAAATTGTCACCGTTTACAGACAATCCATTTTCCAAGTTGAGTGACGCGTAAGTGCTTTGATTGTACTAAAATTTTTAATCCTGAGTTGAATGCACAAGCTCAACATTTCAACACCTGTATTAAGTATAGGATAGTACCACACACTGTGTAATGGTATCTGTACCTAACACACTGAGACAGCTTTGAGTTAACTTTTGTTAAATTGCTGTTGCATGTGATCTTCATTTCCAGTTTTGTACTTGTAAGTTAGCTATACTGTATATGGAGTGTATTTCCTTAACTGACTGAAGATGGCCTAAATCATGTCGACAATTGTCTTTAAAGAGTTTTATTGTAATATATAGATTTAGCCGAACCTAAAAGCGGAGCTGCTCAGTTACTTTTTGGAATGCTGTTACTAATAAAATAATTGAACATGTATGTGAGGTAAATTGCGAACTATTTAATAGTTTCAGCCGGAAATAGGATCACATCAGCAGATCGAGGTGTAAGATGGTGTGATTCTGAAATATAGAGCCATGATTTCAAGGATTTCTGGGAAGCCACTAAAAATCTTGATCACATAACAGAACTGTCTTCTGTGCTTTTTGGTGGCATTTCCTGTTCTTTCCTACCTTATTCAGAAAGACAAGACATTGTTATATTAATCATTATATTCTTTCTTAGTTAACATGGGGACTCCCACACAAAAGAAGTTTAAACATTTTTTTTGCTGTGGGGACTGATTGAAATGCAGTGGTTGCAATACTCAGTCCCTAAATCTCTATCAAATGAAATCTCACAAAAATACCAAAATAGTATACATATGTGAAAAGTTGGAAAGTTTTGTTTTCTAACTTGTCCCCAAAGATACATTTAGCCATCTTCACTTTTGTCTGGAGTCTCCTCCTGCTGAAAGGGTTTGCAATGAGCAAAATCACTCTTGCATGAATGGTAATTATGATATTTTTTTTGCTGATCATGAATACTTGCATAGGCTTCTCATAACAATTTTATTATTCAATTTCAATGTGATTCGTTCTTCTTCTTGACTGAGATTGTGGACTACAGGAGCTGTTATTGGGTTCCATTAATTAATTTTGCTATGATTAAATTATACCAAGAATTATAAGCAAGCGAAGAGTAAGTTATATTATGTACATGCATTTTGTCTGCACTACACAACCAAATGCACTCAAAGGTTATGAGGCATAGGTACATTTGTCAGAGGAGCCCAGCATACCCAAGATATGTTTTGATTGACACATCAATTAAGATAATTTACAGTAAAATGGATAAACAATACATCAATATCCTACATGCACCAAACTGGACATAGGGGTTATGAGGCAATCATTTAAACAACAGATTGAAATAATTTATAAACAAGAGAACACTATTTGTACAACAGTAGGGAACAAATTAGCCTTACTGGACGTTGCGAATGGCAAGGCTGTCTGTCTCCATTTCGTGTTGGCAAAATATTAATTTATGCCATGTCCAATGCAGATTATCACAAAATTGATTTACAAACACGATAAATATCATTTTAAAGCCAAAAAAGCAATTATTTAAATAAACCATGAGTAAATTATCTCTAAGAAAAACTGATTAATTTAACAGGCATCTTAAATAATTAGTTAATATATGTGTTTCTAATAACGTAATACAGTGTATCTGTCACAATGTTGCAGCCATGGTATTACAACACACAGGATGGGTTGCAGAACTCAACTTCTAAGTCAGTTTATTCAATGACCTTGGTGCAGAAATTATAATCCCATCAAGTTGTCTGTAAATACAGAGAAACCAAACAAATCATTGCAATCTTAAGTAATAAATTATTGAACTCTTTTGCATGTATGTACGGTGTATGTTCCATTAACATTGGGGATCTCTCAGAAGCTGCATCCATCATAAATTAATTTGTTCCTGCATGCATTTGTTTATAGAACTTTTCACACTTTAATATCTCTGTCATACTTGTAGTGATCTCTGTGTTCTACAACAATTAGTACACAAGAAAAATTCACTCAGTAAGATATTGTTTACAATAAAAATCAATGCCTATAAGCAATCATAAGGACTTTAAATTTATATTTCTTCAGAAATATCTCACCAGGCCGTGGTTGCTTTGAAAATCTTTGATGTCTTAATACAGGCTGCCCATGTGTAAACTGTTCATATATCGAATGACAGGAACAGACATGTAATCATACTGTAGCTGCTACTTGAACACCACTGTTATTCAGATAAAAACATATCGATTATAATTTATTGTAATCTTTACACACTAACAGATGACATTGCTTTCTTTGATATACAGTTTACTTCATTGTTAGTTGTTTACTGAGTGTTAGTGAATCAAATGCTAGGGGCTGGTACCCCTGGGGGCAGCACTGCCATATATGGGCTATATAGGTCTGTGCCGCTGTGAAGGGTATGGTTTTCAAGCAGTTTACTCTAGGATAGGGTATATAAATCAGAGCGTTTGGGTCTAGAATAGGGTATCATTTTTCACAAAATTGACTAGTTGGTTGAAGATTTTATCTAGACTAAGGAAACCAGGAATTGCCACTCAAAAATATAAAAAAATCAAATCAGCAAGTTTAAATTTACGCAAATCAGCCTCAACAGTGTTGATAGATGGAGGGATTTGGGGAGTTTACTCTAGTATAGGGTAGCAAAATTCAGCGGAACTAGCTCTGGTATAGGCTAAGGGTTCCAGGGTCCAAGTGGCACATCCCCACCCAGAAATTCCCAAAGTACCTGCCCCGGGCTGGTACCCCAACTTTCACAGTGGCAGGCTCTGCCCTGAGATGCAAAGAAAACTTAATAACTGAAATGAAATTGGCGACTTGCTTTTGAGATCAAATGCAATTTGCTTTAAACAAGAAACTGGAACATTGCAAGTTACAACAATGTGCCCAGTCCCAATCAAAGGGCCATCCAAGCTGTTTGGTTGTACATATAACTGGACAACTGCATATGAGTTCAGCTTCCAAAAGAAAATCAGAGTTTGTCAGGATAAATACTGATGTTCTTGCTTACTACATGTAAATCTGAATGTGCAGTACCAGAAGATATTCACACCCAACACCCATTCATGGCCAGTCTTCAAAAATTCCAAATTAAAGTATCAGGAAGACAGAGCTCTAATAGAGAAAAAAACCTCCATGTGGGGTATGAATCTTTTCTTGAAGAAAACAATGTCTGAGAAATCATTAATTACAAAATAATGTTTAAGAAATATCTTACCTGGTAATTCCAACTTTCAGAAAATTTTGTTATCTAAACTGTCTGGCCACTTCATATATTTGACAAGTTGACACTGGGCATGTTTGTCAATTTGTGGGCTTCAGCATCACATTACAATAGTAGCATTGGTCAACTAAAAACAACATAATTTGGTTAATTAATATACACTGTACATTATTACGTTGAAATATTGGTATAGATCGTTGCACACCAACAGATACAGAACCATCACAGATATGATATGATATTTTTAACCTCTCTGAAATTTCAGATTATTCAAGATTAACATGCACATACATCATTAAGGACAATCCTAAAAAACTGAATCCGGAAACCAGAATCCGGAACTGGAAACTAGAATCCTGAATCCAGATATTATGAATGATGATAGAAATAATTCACTTCAGCAATGTCTAATAAATAAATGTGAGGAAAAACTATTTTGCTGTTATTTACTTTCTTGGCTTTACTTCAGCTACAAACTGTAATTGCTAAAAAATTTTTGACTAGTTCTGAACAACCCTTAGCTATACATCTGGCCCAATTGTTCAAAAGCTGGATAAAGCTATCCATTGGGTAATCACCTTCCAGTCAGGGTTAGTGATTTTTCAGGTGGATAGAGTTACTCATAGCCTGCGAGCAGGCTCTACTATCTGTCTCTAGTGCCTGAGCAGGCTAAATAAGTGTCTAGTGTTTTTCTGCATTGGCATGTCAGCGAGTGCCTTCATGCAGCTTTGCCACTCATGCCCCCGGCCCAAACACAAGGGCCTGCTCAAAGGCTTAGTTACCCATCTTTTGTTCAACCTGGCCCTGGTGAGAGTGCAGTTCTTGTCTAGATCAAATTGCTATGAGAGGACTGGTGAGTAGCACAATAACAACAAGCTATTGTGGTGAGTTTCTGGCAGTCTTTAAGCATCTTTTAACAACATGTGGTCCGATCTGTTAGCAAGTGAGAAGCAGACGGAAGTAAGTGTGCAACATTTCTATAAATTGTTTTAATATGATGGCCGCCAAGAATATGAAATGCTGATTTGTCACAGTATCAGTGTGGAAATAGTGTTGATCCAGAACTAGTTTGGTATCTGTTGGACAAATCAAATGTTATATTAAGATGAGCCAGGTTAGCCTTTGAACTTTGAAAGTGGGGGGCGTGACCGTCAATGTACAGGGGGCTGCCACTGACAGACATCCTGTTCTCTATGACATTTTCTATCTTGTTCAGTATCTACTAGACATGAAGGGTAAATTTATACCTCTGGTAAATTGCAGATCGTTTATTAAACAAAATGGCAAGAAGATCTTTTAAATCTTATAACCGCGCTTTTAAAATTTAACTGTTTTGTTAATACTACAGTCACAACACAGTGCACATTCCAAAGCAGTCCTTGATGATTCATTGATTACTGTAAACACATCACTTGATCAACACAAACTGTGTCATACCTTCTTGTACCATCAGTCTTAGCCTTTGCGAAATCTATGATGATGTAATGGTCTTAATCTGGAAGTTCGCTTGGGACATGCCCATGAATGATACAAAAGGAAACGAGTGTCACGCTATTAATAATGCTTTTAATAAACAGCTTTCTTCCTGAAACGTCAAAATTTAATTTGCTTGCGCTTTGAAGTAGTCACACAAGTCACACAATCAGGAGGGTTTACGTTATCCACAGCTAATTTTGGAACGGTTGTGTTTTTTCTCCTAGCACTGACTTAGACATTGCAAGTTCTGGCAAGCTCTTGTTTGCCTCGGCAAATACTTAATTTTTCTTCAAATCTCTTAACTCGCTGCGATGAAACAGCCAAAGAATTTACTTCATTTGCTGAAACCCACAAGAAATACTCACAAAATTGCACATAAATTAATGGCCATCGCTTCTGGCGAAATAAACTTGCAAAGTAAACAGGATCTTACAGTGTATTTGTCACGTAGCGAAAATCAAAGCTGCAACGTCAGCGCATTCCATGGCTGACGTGATACCCTTTTTTAGCGTTTTTAGCGTATTTATTTCCCTTTGAATCCAACACTTCGATAAAACCAGAAGAAAATATATATTATACACAAATAAAGAAAACAATATCTGTAACATTGTCCTTGTATTAACGTTTCAACAGCTTATGGCGAATAAACATCACAGGTTGCGTGATTCAAAATTTGGCTGAGAGGAAGTTTGGGTCTGGTCACTGACCACAAAAAAAAAAAAAAAAAAAAAAAAAAACACTGGTAGAACATGAACCATGCTCGGCCCATGGCCATGCAGTTAATTGCCAGCAAGCTTATTTTAGATGCTCTCAGGGTGCTTGGAATTAAATTATGATGCACTTAACTAAGATTTCTCATAATTATTATAGCCCTCACGCGTGGTGGCCTCATGGTTAGTGCGCTCGTCTCCGGATCGAGCGGTCCGGGTTCGAGCCCTGGCCGGGGACATTGTGTTGTGTTCTTGGGCAAGACACTTTACTCTCACAGTGCCTCTCTCCACCCAGGTGTATAAATGGGTACCGGCGAGCTTAATGCTGGGGTTAACCCTGCGATGGACTAGCATCCCATCCAGGGGGGAGTAGAAATACTCCTAGTCGCTTCATGCTACAGAAACCGGGATAAGCTCCGGCCTGATGGGCCACTTGGCTCGCATGCAGACTTACCTAGAAATAACGGTTGCACAAATTTCAACAGATGGGGAATTTTTGTGTCAGTTTGAGGTCCTTTTTACTTGGCCGCTTATTTTTTACAGGCAAAAACCTAAGCAAAACAATTTTCGAGTATTTGAAGAACTTGTTTTCTTTGATTTGTGGATTCTGGTTTCCGGTTACTGGATTCCAGTTTTTCGTTCTGGATTCCGGCTTCCAGTTTCTGGGTTTTAGGGTTGCCCCACCTTTAACAGAGTGTTTGCTTTACATTCAGTTTACACATGGCTGTTATCCAGCATAGGCAGACTTATAAGTTTGCCTTCAAAAATAAACTGCAACAACTATTGCATCTTTCATCACCTATTCTTATGATGAAATGACACAAAATCCAAGTACAAGAAGTCAAAAGCATAAAACAAACTTACCCGGTAATGCTTACAATTCCTCTTACTGTCTGCATATGCCTTCCATAAACTGATACTGCCTGGACAATGTACTCATTATTTTTGTGATCACACCTTAAAACATCACTGTTATATAATTTGTCCTGAAAAAGCAATGCATGAAATGTTATGCCTTTGGCACTCACCAAATACCTTTACATGATGTACAAAGTACACCACATCAACATTCACAATTCTCTTTACTTTCACTGTAACTTTTTTTGTGTCATTTTCCCTAACTTGAAGACAGGACTTCCACATTAGGTGATAATTTGCCTCTGAAATCTCTATGAATTCACAGGGAGTGATAACAATTAAATCGTGACTAATTTTAGCAAAGGAGGCGTTCAAATGTCAGATTTTAATGTTAAGTTTATAACTTTACATTACTCTTTGTGTATATATATAACCTCTCAATAATTGCACCTGTGGACAGAAGGTGTGCTGGGGGAAGAGATGTTCTAAACTTTCTGAACTTTTCCCCCTTACCTGTAATAAGATGACTATTATGAACTACGATTCGCAACCAACACCAACATCAGGTTATGTATACACATGTATATTTTGTTGTCTCCTGTAATCATAAAAAAATAAAAATTTAAACCCTCCATAAAGTTCATACCCAATAACACTGCCACATGTAGCGCTGTTACTGGGAATTAATTTAAGTGAAACTGTTGAAACAGCTCTGTCAAAATTGTTTCTAGCAGTTAAGGCAGGATAACAGAATATACATGTAGTACACAGCAAAGGCCAGAGATACACACATGTTGGTTATTAGATAGGATTTTGTGAGCTTCTGTGCTAGGTATGGTGTAAAATAATGGACAATCAAAAATGAAGGTTCCTAAGACATTTTGACAGCAATGAGAGGAATGAATATATAAATTTACAAACGAAAGAGAAGTTCTTGCCCTGTCCAGTTCCCTGTCATAAAAATATCATTTACATACATTTATTACATATGGTTTGTGTTTAAAGCTGATACAATGCACACTCTGATTGGCTAATTCTAGTGCATTATTTACATTTACATGGTATACGTCGGTAAAATCATAAAACATCACATGCAGCTAAAATAAAAACTAAAAACTAAAAAGAAATGCCGACATGTAATTCATAATAATTTAAAAATACTTAACACTAAAACAGATCTAATTCTTTACTTTATTCAAAATTATGCCCATGGGTCAATTACGAGCATGCTAAAAGGTCCTAACACAGAGTAAAAGGAAATTAAGAAAACTATTGCTTTTTTCCTGAAAATTGTAGTGACTGAAAACAATGATTGAACACTCTGAGAGTGCATTCTATCACCCTGACAAGATAAAATTTAAGGAGAATAGAGAATTCACAAAGTTATATTACAAAGGAATTGGTACTGGACAGGACAAAGGAAACAGCCAGGAAGAAACTGAAACTCTCTTCGACGAGCAAAAAAGTATGCATGCACAACAAAGAAAACAGTGAGTGACATTCGGTTAATGAGTTACAATGTAGTTAATAACAAAATTAGTGTGAAGAAAAGAGCAGAGAGAGAGAGAGTGTGTGTGTGGAGAGAGGAGAGCGCTCTCACCAACTAAATTGTGTATGTATGTATGTATGTAAAACTTATTTCTATTACCGAGAAATGGTCAGGGCAAGAACTTCTACGCCCTAAATTTTTTCTAAGTATGTAAATGTCATTTACACTGTTCAATTTACCGAGTAAAGCTCTTCGCATTTTTTTTTTCCATTAGTACTATCTCACTTTTGTGGAACATTTCCATATTAAGTGTAAATACTGCATGTTTGGGGAATAACCCATGTACCCCCAGCCAAAAGTAGTGGCACTAATAAAATGAAATAGTAAATCAAAATGAAAGTAGAGCTTTATTTGCACACAAGATTTACATGCACAATCGTCTACTTGACATTTGGACTATATAAGCATATCACCAAACCGAACTAATTGGACAGACAACAAAATAAAACGAGGAAATCTACATTATAAACACAATAATTATGCATATCACTTCATCTGAGTATCAAAAGCAAATCCCTTCTCAGTGAAAGGTAACCGAATGAAAGAGAGGATAAAGAAAATTCGTTTAACCTTGCAGTGTTAAAAGTTTAATAATTATTCACACTTAAATTTGAATATTACAGTGTGCATTTTTGCCGACGGCTTAATTTAGCTTTGCAGTCATTTTATCGGCGGTAGCTTTGCCAGTCTTCAACCAAATTAACCTGGAAATTCACCCAAGCATTTCGCCAAACTGAATAAATTGAACTAACAAAACGAGGAAATCTCCATACTTTGTAATCACAATATGCAAATCTTCACATAGGAACGTTGAAAGTAAATTTAGCAAATCCTGTTCGCTTCGGCTTAAAATGGTTTGTACACCTTTCTTGGTTTTCAACAACAGAAGAAGAAATTATAGCAGTCTACGAGGCAGCTGTGCCAACTAACACAGAGAAAACTTCAAAACTCGCCCGGCCGTGTTTACAAATACGGTTTTGGTTAAGCTTATTTTTAGACGTGAGGTTATAAGCTTAGGTTGACGACGAAAATCGACAGAAAGCTTAATTTGTTTACAACTTACAACAACCTCCACAAAGCGATTCACTTGCTATTGTTTAGAGTTGAGAGAAATTAAAACGATGCAATTTATAAATTGTCTCACAGCATGGTTTCAAATGAGGAAGACTTTCAAAGGATTCCAATTGAAAATAAGCTTATATCGTCGAGGCAACTTGTTAATTTTCATAGCAAACGCAACAACAAAAGTCACTTACCGCAAGTTGGCAATATCAGTTCGGCCAGTGTAAATCTTCCAGGCAGAAACTTGCAGCAAAAGTTGTGAAGACTGAACTGAACTAATCTTTTCGATAGATCAACGAATCAACCACTTTTTCCCGCTGTGTGTACTGTTTTGTGACACTCGGACATGTTTGATTTCTCTTGTTCATCACCTGACCAAATCTTGTGACTTTTCTTGCACGGCTGCACAGCGTCAAACGCGCGAATTTTAAAAACTTGGCACTGCAGTCCTCTGAGTACTTTCACATCCTATCTATGGCCCTCGTTAGCTTTGGTTAACGGCATTGTTCGGTATTATTTCACTTCCTTTCTCTAGCCCTTGACTCGCTATAATTCACGGCATTGTTCAGTACTGTATCGCCTCCTTCCCCAGCACTGGCCCGCTCTTTTTCGCGATCTTCTTCGCTACTTCTTGCTTTCTTTTTAATTCCTTCAGTGCAACCCTATCTTAAAAACATTAGATCAACCTCCGCTATCGTTTGTCGACATAACAAATAGAAATGCGTTTTTTCTTTAAAAATTCCGCCAAGAAAAATGGCATTCTTCTGCTAGAGACCGAGGGTGCATGTCTCTGTCGACCTATTAGCTGGAGTATGGCCGCCATGTTGGGCAACTCCGCCGTCGTCGTCGTCGTCGTGCGTACGCGCCCACGAGCAATACCGCTAGCCATGAAAACCATGAGAAAATTCATTCATGGGTTTCCTTTTCTTTCCCATAATATGAGTATGGGGCTCCGCTTGGCGGCCCTTCGGGCCGCCGGAGCTCCGCTATTATTTAAATGTTAAACTTGAATTTTACGAACAATTAAGAAGATAGTAATACCTTCCATGTGGTTTACAACATAAAATTACAAACCGCATATCTAAGATCATAAATTGTACAAAAATAATGTTCAGTTATTCATCCATTCATTTCTGCCTTGAACACGCGTCTAAGGCAGCATCGAATGCACAGCAATGTCGGTCAAAAGTGAAGATCAAGATTATGATTTTAGACTTTTCTTCCATGTCGTATGAACGATGACACCATTACATTTTTATTTCTAGTATCCTCATTCTGATTATTCAAAGTCCAATAAACCTGATTGAAATAGTTAGCCATTCACTGAAGTAAGCCGTAGTCATTTCTCTTGGCTTCTTTCAATAATTCATTTTCTTTTTATAAGTACTTTTTATAGTTGTATCTTCAATTTCACATCTCACAAAGTTAAGTGTTGTGCTTATAGTTTACGCTAGAAAAGATATTCTTACCTTTGAACTTTTCTATATAGGGTAGGCTTGTGAAATATGTATCAATCAACTTTTAGGAGTACATCACAAAATAGCCACGGTCTTGTATCACTCCAAATTCCAGAGAAGAAGAGCAGTAAACCCTTTATATTTTCAGTACGCAAGAAAAACTAATTGCTCTTGTATCGTAAGAGCGATAGTCAACTCAGCTGTACTCGTTTACTTTTACCTCAGAAATTGAGGGAGAATGCTGTCAATTCCACACTTTGTGATAAAGCACGCGATAAAGCCAAACTCGTAATCTACTGAATAGAACGCATCAAGAAAGGATGATCGGCGTAGATCATCTCCTCTTGAACGCATTAAATTATTCGCTTGCAGAACAAAATTGGATGGAAGGTAAAGTTAGTTGGTTGTCTAAAAGCCTGTTTGGAAAAAATGCCATCGACATCACTACTCCGAAGTTGTCAGGTCCTGATGTCTCGCAAGTAATCAAATGCTTAAGCAGTGTATGCAAAGACGCTTTACAGCAGTGCAGGGATGAAGACTTTGCAATGCTACGCCTCACATTGCCTCACCTAAAGGAAGCTGTCAAGGTACACTAAGCTCAACATCAGGGCATTAATTTACTTTCTCGATTGCTAGGTTACCCTCTTCAGATATTATTTTTGGCACTCAAATATAATAGGCAGTCAGTGGTCTACTGCATTAAGTTCTATTTCTACCCAGCACGCGGTAGTGGAATAGTTGTCAGATTTCCTTTTTCTCTCCTCCTCGCCTACTCCTTTTTTCTCTCTTCCTTTTCTTCTTCATCTTGGTCCTTTTTACTACTACTACCACTACCACTACCACTACCACTACCACTACCACTACCACTACCACTACCACTACCACTACCATTGCCACTACCACTACCACTGCCACTACCACTGCTACTATTACTACCACTGCCACTACTACCACTACTACTACCACTACCACTACCACCACCACTACCACTACCACCACCAGTACCACCACCACCACCGCCACCACCGCCACCACTACTACCACTACTACCACTACTACCACTACCACCACTACCACTACCACTACCACTACTACCACTTCTACCACTACTACCACTACTACCACTACTACTACTACCACTACTACTACTACCACTACTACTACTACTACTACTACTACTACTACTACTACTACTGCTACTGCTACTGCTACTGCCACTGCTACTCCTACTGCTACTGCTACTGCTACTGCTACTGCTACTGCTACTGCTACTGCTACTGCTACTGCTAATGCTACTGCTACTCCTAGTACTCCTAGTACTCCTAGTACTCCTAGTACTCCTAGTACTACTAGTACTCCTAGTACTCCTAGTACTCCTAGTACTACTAGTACTACTAGTACTCCTAGTACTCCTGGTACTACTAGTACTACTAGTACTCCTAGTACTACTAGTACTACTAGTACTACTAGTACTCCTAGTACTACTAGAACTCCTAGTACTACTAGTACTACTAGTACTACTAGTACTCCTAGTACTACTAGTACTCCTAGTACTCCTAGTACTCCTAGTACTCCTAGTACTACTAGTACTCCTAGTACTCCTAGTACTCCTAGTACTCCTAGTACTCCTAGTACTACTAGTACTCCTAGTACTCCTAGTACTCCTAGTACTCCTAGTACTCCTAGTACTCCTAGTACTACTAGTACTCCTAGTACTACTAGTACTACTACTACTCCTAGTACTACTAGTACTACTAGTACTCCTAGTACTACTAGTACTACTAGTACTACTAGTACTACTAGTACTACTAGTACTACTAGTACTACTAGTACTACTAGTACTAATAGTACTACTAGTACTCCTAGTACTACTAGTACTACTAGTACTCCTAGTACTACTAGTACTACTAGTACTACTAGTACTCCTAGTACTACTAGTACTACTAGTACTCCTAGTACTACTAGTACTCCTAGTACTACTAGTACTACTAGTACTCCTAGTACTACTAGTACTCCTAGTACTCCTAGTACTCCTAGTACTCCTAGTACTCCTAGTACTACTAGTACTCCTAGTACTCCTAGTACTACTAGTACTACTAGTACTACTAGTACTCCTAGTACTCCTAGTACTACTAGTACTACTAGTACTACTAGTACTACTAGTACTACTAGTACTACTAGTACTACTAGTACTACTAGTACTACTAGTACTACTAGTACTACTAGTACTCCTAGTACTAGTAGTACTACTAGTACTACTAGTACTACTAGTAGTACTAGTCCTCCTAGTACTACTAGTACTACTAGTACTACTAGTACTCCTAGTACTACTAGTACTACAAGTACTACTAGTACTACTAGTACTACTAGTACTTCTAGTACTAGTACTACTACTACTAGTACTACTACTGCTACTGCTACTACTACTCCTACTGCTACTGCTACTGCTAGTACTCCTAGTACTCCTAGTACTCCTAGTACTACTAGTACTCCTAGTACTACTACTACTACTACTACTACTACTACTACTACTACTGCTACTGCTACTGCTACTGCTACTGCTACTGCTAGTACTGCTAGTACTGCTAGTACTGCTAGTATTGCTAGTACTGCTAGTACTCCTAGTACTCCTAGTACTCCTAGTACTACTAGTACTCCTAGTACTACTAGTACTACTAGTACTCCTAGTACTACTAGTACTACTAGTACTCCTAGTACTCCTAGTACTCCTAGTACTCCTAGTACTCCTAGTACTACTAGTACTACTAGTACTCCTAGTACTACTAGTACTACTAGTACTACTAGTACTCCTAGTACTCCTAGTACTACTAGTACTCCTAGTACTACTAGTACTACTAGTACTCCTAGTACTACTAGTACTACTAGTACTCCTAGTACTACTAGTACTACTACTACTACTACTCCTACTGCTACTGCTACTGCTACTGCTACTGCTACTGCTACTGCTAGTACTCCTAGTACTCCTAGTACTCCTTGTACTCCTAGTACCACTAGTACTACTAGTACTCCTAGTACTACTACTACTACTACTACTACTACTACTACTACTACTACTACTACTGCTACTGCTACTGCTACTGCTACTGCTACTGCTACTGCTACTGC